>NC_056748.1:846390922-846458422 GCF_019279795.1 Protopterus annectens | reverse complement strand
CCCTGTGCTTTCTCCTATTAACCTGGTGCACTTGGGCATCCTGAGGCAATGTAGCAACTGCCTCATGTACACTTACAACCCTCTCCTCTTACCTCCCAACACTCAGACTTGCAAGAGATGCACTTATATATCCAAACTGGAAGTCACGCACACTCCAGCCAAGACCAGAATAGCTGGTCAAGATGAGAAGGCAATGCTTGCGCCACACCACATGGAACACATAACCCTTCTGAACACACACCAATACTGCCTTCATGTAAAAACATAAACCACACACTCACCTTCATGGAGGCTCTCAATAAAAATCTATACAAACTGCAGAGACCTCAAAGGCAGAAATGCACTCCTTCACCACAACACAAATCTAACCATGAGACACATAACTCTCCTAAAAAGTGTGCCACTCAACCAAAGCCCCTAAGGCAAAACAGCATGCCCAACACACTAGTCATAGTTGACTTAATAGTGAGGCACACTGATGTCTGACTCACTAGGTTGAATAAGGAGAAAGTAACAGTCAGCTGCCTGTCAGGTGCCAGGATCCGCCACATAATGCATGCACTTAGGTCCCCCAAAAACAGGTACAAATATAACTCTTTCATTGTACATGTGGGTGTGAATGACCTGCAATGTACTTTACTGGACTACATGAAAAGAGACATGGAGGAGCTCTTGGATTATGTAGCCCAGGTGGGTATTACCCTAACCCTGAGCAGCCTCCTACCATCACCCAGAATGATACCACAGTACAAGCAGAAAATGACTGATTTCAACAATTGGCTATGTTTCTGGTGTCATTCTAAGGGATCTAATATCTGTCTGCCGGGGATGACATAATTGATAGACCTCGATGCTTTGCCAGACATGGCCTGGATCTGTCAACCCTGGGCTTCCGGATACTGGCCAAGGCTCTTGCTACCCCTGTAGTGCCTTTTTTAGGTGGTGTTCCAAAGACAAAAGTACCACTGTAACAACTACAAACAAATGTAATCTGATGGTCATGCTGCTCAACGCTAGAAGTCTAAATCTCAAAATGCACTTGCTCTAAGCACTCTTAAAATGGAGAACATTGACATTTGTGCTGTAACAGAGACCTGGTTCAAGGCAGCAGAAAGCACTCCTGCACTACCAGGCTATAACGTATTCCACACTTTTTGGCCCCATAACTTGGACTGAATCTCCAAAGGTGGTGGTGTTTCCATATTCATAAAGGATGCGCCCAACATAATGCATCAAAAATACTTCAGGTGCAGCTAACATTGGATAAGACAGTGATTCAGGTCATAGCCGCTATAGGTCCCCAACCATGACCCAAGATTCACACTCCACTTTCCTAAGCACCCTGGAGAATATTAGGGTCCAACCTAACACTCTCGCACTGGGTGACTTCAACTACCCCTCCATTAACTGGGAAAACTACTAATGTACACTTGCCCAACGTTTCCTGGAATTCATTAATCCCAATGACCTGGACCAGCTCGTTCTTACCCCTACAAGAGGCAGCAACATCCTTGACATGGTCATTACTAACATGGGTGACTGTTGCTCTACAACAATATTCAACTCCTCCCTGGTTAGATCCGACCACAAACTAATTACCTTCGAAATCCACATTTCACCCCCCATGCAAAGTTAACCACCATGAAAAACTTCTCCATAGCTAACTTTGGGCTCCTAAACACAGGGGTAGCTAACTTCATAGCACGGGCTCCTAAACACAGAGGTAGCTAACTTCATAGCACCCATGCAAATGGAGAACAGTTGCATGACTGCCAAATCATACACTAATGCCCTTTTAGAGCATGTACACAAATGCATGGATCTCGCCATACCCAATAGAACCAAGATGCTCTCCTCCAAAAAAAGGAAGCCAATCTGGTGGTCCTCTGCCATAGACAAACTCTACAACAGAAGGAGGAAACTGATGCAGAATAAGGTGTAGTCCCAAGACTGGAAAAACTGCCTTATCAGCCTCAACAAAAAGTTGAGATCCCTCATCAAATCCTCTAATGCTAGCTATGAAAACAGAATTGCAGCAGATAGTAAAGACAACCACAAGGTCTTCTATAGTTATGTAAAGAATCTCCATGGCAATACCCAGATTTGCTCTGAGCTACTGCACAATGGTACCTCCTATACCGAGCCAACAAATAAAGTCAATATACTGGCTGACAGACTCAGTGCCAACTTTACCCCTCTCTCCCCCACCAAAGGACCAATCACAATACCAGTAGATTGCCAGGAACCCAGTATTACTGCTGCACAGGTTAAAACAGCACTGCCCAAGGCCAAGAATACAGCTTCTACGGGACCTGACAATATCCCTGGCTGTGTTCCACATGAGCTACAGTGTGAACTGGCACCTCACCTGTGTGCCATGTTCAATCACAGCCTCACCTCAGGCTTCATACCTACTGAATGGCGCACTGCTACAGTCATCCCTTTCCACAAAGGAGGAGTGACTACAGACCCAGTGAACTATTGCCCTGTTAGCCTGATCAGTCTGATATGCAAAGCTATGGAACGCATCATCATTGACCTAATAAACAAGGATATAGGGAATATCCAAACTTTGGATCCCACAGAATTTTGCTTTGTGAAGGGGAGATCATGCCTGTTCAACCTGGTTGACTTCTTTGAGTCAGTCACCAGAGCTGTGGATGAAGGCAAGGTGGTTCATGCAGCCTACCTTGATCTAGCCAAGGCCTTTGATACCATTCCCCACTCAGGAATCATAGAAAAACTCACTAAGCTAGGCATCAACCCCTATATTACTAAGTGGGTTGCAAATTGGCTCACAGATAGAACCCACAGTCCGAAAGTAGCTGACTCCAAGGCAGACTGCTGACCAGTCACGAGTGATGTCCCACAGGGTTTGATCCTGGGTCCTCTCCTGTTTGGTATCTACTTCTCTGAAGTCCAGACCAACACGAAAGGACTCTGGCTGACAAAGTTCACAGACAATTGAAAGTTGGGAGCTATTATTAACTCCCCAAGTGATGTTGACATCCTACAGAAAGGCCTCACTGAGGCAAACAACTGGTGTCAGAACCATGGCCTTAAGCTCAATGCCAGCAACATGTGTCATCATCCCCTTTGGGAAATACCCAGTTCCCATAAATTACCACATCGTTGGTAGTCCACTGAACACAGAAGGCGTCATAAGAGATCTGTGAACAGAGATTGACAGCAACCTCTCTTTTGACCACCACATTGCAACTGTGGTCAGAAAGTCCTTTTATGTGGCACATCCCCAGGAAGAAAGAGGTCATTGTCTCCCTCTACTCTTCCCTCATTAGGCCAATCATTGAGTACAATGCCCTATTTGGCGTGTACCTCACTAGACACCTACAACAACTGGAGAGGCCACAAAAGTACCTCACAAAGAGGATCCTAAGCCTTAAACACTTGTCCTATATGGATAGACTCAAAAACTTCCAACTATTCTCTGTCTCATATCACTTACTTAGAGGCAATCTCTGCTTGACTTAAAAAGCCATGTCTGACTCAGATCTGTTAGAAATGCTGCATCTAAAGAAATCCCAATCCCTCCGCACTACATGCTCCAGAGACGTCAACTTTATTACCACAATCAACAGAACAAGCTAGAAGAACAGGTTTATAACCCAGATACTGCTCATGCTATGGAACAGACTTCCCATACATGTCAAACAGAGCACCTCACTGGCCCTGTTCAAGAGAAATCTTGATGAGTGGATGGGAAATAGAAAATTCACCCTGGGGATTGCTCAAGTTGCTCTACTCGACAGAGACCCTGGGAACTAAGACTGGGTGGCACTATGCCATGGTAATCCTATGGGCTAGGCTTGTAAAGGCTCCGGGTCCATTAGCTTAGTACACATTTATGAACCTATGAAGGAGGAGTTGAATTGGGTAGCTATAGTGTCTTTAGAATATGCGATTTTGGGGTTGTGGTTTGTCATGGTTTTAGAAGTTTATTAATGGAACCCCAGATTTTATGAGGATTATTATGATGTAATTGTTGGATTTTGGTATAGCACAGTTTTTTTTATTCTTAATTTGTTTTTCGGCCTTATTTCATATATAATGATAATTATCATAGGATGTTTTGTTTTTGTTAGACTGATATTGGGAAAAAAGTTTATTTCTTTGTTTTATTAGATGTTTGGTGTCTTTAGAGAGATGGTGGTAGTTAGCTTTAGTTCTGATATTTCTGATGGGAGCTAGGCTATTTAGAATTTCAAGAAATTTGTTATTAAATATTGGATGGCTGAATCTAGTTCGAGGTATTTCAAAGGGGACCAGTTGCAATTCTGAAGAAGTAGTTTGAAGGTAGGTATGGAAATTGTCTTTTGTTGTGTACTTGTTTGTAATTTGTATTTTTTGTATGATTGTTAAGATGCCTCAGGATGTAGGGTGGCAGGTGATCACTTAGGCTGTCTGGAAGATGATCTGCATGATAGATTACTGAGAGTTTGTTTGTTTGGGTCCAGTGAAGAGTAGACTGTTTGTTGCTATGTTTGCTCAACCTAGTTGTTGTGTGTATTGTCTGAGTGTATTCATGCAAGTTTATGTGGTTACAGGGATTGCCTGAGGAACAAGTTTGCCAACTGATATTGAAGTGCCCTGCTATTATTGTTTCTTGGTTAAATGTGGAAGATTCCTAGGATAGTACGTTTTCAATTATGGTGGGTTTATTATTGGGTGGAATGTATACTGAAGGTAAGATAATGTGTTTATTTTGGTTGATTTCCAGACAGGAAGCTAACAGTTCTATATTATTTAGGTCTAATGGTTTACTTGTAGTTGCTCCAGTTTTGGTATATCTTTATATATTATAGATACATCTCCGCTTTGCTTTTGTATTCTATCTTGTCTTAGGATGTTGTACTTAGGCATAGAATTTCATTGTTGCCTATGCATGCTTTAAGCCAGGTCTATGTTAATAATACAATGTCAGTGTTGTATAGGTGGAGGGGTAGTGTGGAACTCATGGATTTCATTTAGTATGCTCCTGATGTTCATGTTGATGGGGAGTATGCTTGATCCATTTTGGATTATGTTAGTGAAAGTTAAGTTATTAGTCTGGTTTGAGGACTGGTTTGCTTGTTGTGTACTGCAGGGAACTTGCTTACTAACATTTGGGCTGGGGTTTGGGTGTATGTTTCTACTCAATTGCAGTTCCAACTTTTCATGGGATGGTGAGTATAAGAGTTTGTATGATTGTTGGAGGTATTTTAACATGGTAGGTGGAGATTTTATTATATGTAAGCATTTGTAAGTAACTAGTTCTATTTTAGAAGAGTTAACTAGGTGTGGCACTATATGTATGTTTGTATGTGCATTTAAAGATGCTGAGGAGAAAAGGTAGGTGGGAGTGTGTAAGCAGATAATTGTGAGACTGTGTATACTGGTAAGGTGAGTGACTGTTGTAAATAGGATTAGGCTGATTATTTGTGGTAATAACAATGCTATATTTGGTTTTAGATAAGTGTTGCTACAAGCTATGTTAGACTGATAAACAGTAAGAGGTCAGTTTAGTGAATTATGAGGCAGTTGTTGTGATAGGTGTAGGGGTTGTCTTAGTTAGTGGAATTTGGTAATGGTTGGTATGTGGCTTGTGTGGATGTGGTTTGGTGAGAATGTATGTGAGTGTAGTGGGGGTGGTTGGGAATTGGGGGTAGGGTAAGGGACTGGAGTGAGCCTGAGGTCAGCGAGGGCAAATGAAGTGGGAAGAGCTGAGCAACCTCACTGGACTATGAAAAATAAACAGTCACTAGAAATCAGGTAAAGTAGTCTTTGAGAAATCTTGCATTGCGGCTAACTGATTTTATATTTTTTTCACAAGTATTCAGTCAAATTTGATTGAAAGTGATTAGAGCCTGAAGCAATATTATATTATTTAACTTCTGCTTCAGTTTCTAGTAGTACCCTGGGGGGAGCATTCAAGGGTACATGGAGAAGCAAAATAAGTTAGGAATTATAGGCCTGACGAGTATGCGCAACAGTACAGAGAAGAGTTATAGTACCAGGATAGTTGAAGGTAGATAGAATTCCCAGACACATACACACATCTGGAATACTGAAACATTTGATATGACCTAATGTTTTGGCATTTTACTTGAGCTGCCTCAAAATTTATAAGTAGCAGTTTAGTATGCTTGTAGATTGCATGCGATCTGTTGACATACCCATATATCTATCTAAATGGTGTTTTGTAATATAATGTGTAGGGTTAGTGACATAGGCCTGGCTGAGGATAGTACACATGAGTATGGTGGTGCAGGATGGGTCCTGATGATAATCACTTAAATGATTTAAACAAAGCTAATGGCTAGAACAGTATTTTTTCAATATGGAAGCTAGAATGACAAGTCAATAGGATGACAATCTAGTATTGAAGTGGTGTTAGTAATGCAAATCCAGATAGTATTCCAAGACATGCAACTGGCTGAAGTAATTAAAAGTATATTATTTTACTCAAATTACATTTTCTGAGGGTCTCTTCAGAAATATCACTTAAGGTCTAATAAAGAGAATCATAAAGAATCTATAATGAGTTAAATCTTTAATAAAATATAATAACATTTCCACTAAAACAATCAGCAAAGTTAAAGAAAAATATACAAAAATATATAAGAATTGTGCAGTCATTTTTTCTGCAAAACTGAATCGTGCTTGTGAAACTGAATCTGCTTTCTGCCATTTATGTACTCGAGTGAAATTTATTTTTCATTATGTATCCCTTATATTTACTGGAATTGTTCTTTCTCTTCAGTGCTGAAGAATGCTGCAACAGGAAAATACTTCCAAATTCTGAGTTAAAAAATAGGGACCCTTGAACACTGGGTGAGGGGGAATTGTTTATTCAGTACTAAAATAACTGTTTACCAGTGGGGGCTGATTTCTACCTCCACTGGGGGCTGATTTCTACCTCCACTGGACATTACAATGGTCTAAGATTCTGTGATTTCAAACTTCAACAGTGTTTCTACAGTATGGGGTGACTTAAGCTTTGGGATAAGTCTGGAATTTATCTGCCTGTGAGACTGTACATCTTATGTTTGGAGTTACAGTTATTGAAGACGGACTCCTTTTATATGCCATCTATCTATGTAAACCTGTTTATTTTCTCTGTTCACTATGCTTGTGTAGATCTAATTTTATAAACTGAATTGATAGTTTGTAATTATTTCTACTGAAGTGTTATTTATTACTGAGTTCTGAATGTTTGTGGCTGGTAGCTTATTACTTTAAGGGTTTGTATAATGCCCTGGTGAAGCCAACTGTTGAGTTCAACCTTCTGAAGAGTAACTGCTCAAGCTATTTTATAATGCAAGTAATTAATGGTTATATTAAAACAATATTTATTATTAACAAACCATAGCTCCATTATTTTCATGCTATTTCAATAAAATGTGTAATATTTATTTCATTTTCACATATCATTTCACATACACTCTTAAGCCTTCTCATAATCTTGATTATTAAATCATATTTTTCTTTTTCCTGTGGTACTTTAGAATCATACCATTGAATCATATACTTACCTTTCAAAGCAGTCTTTTCAGCTATTACAATTTTCATAAGAGAAACCTTATATTAGTCATTTATAATTTATTGCTTCTTCTTTGAATTCCATTCCATTTGGGATGAATACAGGGTGCACCATTTAAGAACTACTAAATATTTCCCTGTATCTATATTTAATATCATTTTAAATTTCCTTTTATGCTCCTACTGATTTTAAATCATTGCTCACCATTATGGCCCACCTTTATAAAGCCCTACCTTTCTACACTGTTATCCTTCATCTGTATCTGTAACAGTACTTCCAACTACCTTAAAAAAGTCTGTCAATCAGCAAACAACCAACTGTGCCTGTCACATTACCCACTGGTTCATATGTTCACAGATTACTAGGCAAATGGTTTAAGAGCACTAAAGCCCAACTAATATAATCTGATTTTACCCAATATATGGCCCCTAGGATCAAGAGGATGGCATGGATTTGTGCCTATGCCTTGAGTAATTTACAGATTGCCCCTGTCAGTAAGGAACATTGGTACTACCCCGGATGTGAACTTGCAATTACCCATCCATTGATCCAAACTGCGTTTGAAGAGGGCAAGGAAGGGGTCTGCTTAATGTGAATCGGAAGCCTGTTCCAAAGAAGGACACTCTCTGAGACACCTGTCTCTCCAGCATAGCATCCATCCATTACTATCAAACTGTGTGTCTCATGAAACGTAATTTTTATAACGTGTGCATTTAATTAATATCGCACTTCACTCACGTTACTACAACATACGCCTCTTCTCATTATTATGTACAATTACACAGTGCAGTCTTCACCAGGCCATATCAAGTCCACTTTCAGGTTAAAAGCTCCTCAGCCACAGATCAGAACCAATAGAGGATGAGGAAAATGAAAAAATACTATATTGTTTTTCAGTATGATCGACAACATTTTAGCAGAGTGGAGGGTACTCTACTAATAAAGTACTGCAGCAAGAAAATTCAACTTGTCAATTTTTCTGTAATTGATGTGCATCACTGAGTTTACCAGGGAAAGTCGTTCTTATAGTTTCTGAAAGATGATTGTTATTCTTACTAAACTTTGTAGAAATATTAAGTATAAGGAAAGACAGTCATCTAACAAAATAAAGGCAGGTGTAGCTGATGTATAGCAGATGACCATTTTATATTCTAGTCACAATCCAGATGGCAATTCTTCACCTAGAACATGACTTGTAGTTGCTGTAGGTAGCAGCATTTCTATTGGTTATCTGACAGGCAAGGCATATAACTGCTACAGCTTAGTTCCTGTGTTGAGTAAATTAAAAACTAAAGTTAGTTTAAGTTTTTTTGTAAGCATCTGCTAGGTTTAATTTTAAATGAAATACCTGATATGCAGAGTGTGACTGAATGATCATAAAATAGTCTGAGAGTTAGTACATGAAGTTAAAAGAAACAAAGATCCCACATTTAGCCTGAGATTTCTTTTGTTCAAACATTAATTACTAGCTACCTGAATAAAATTCCTGGATAAGAAACATCAATTTTTTCTTAGACACAAGCTATAAAAATCTTCACCAGGCCAACAGAATGTTTCCTTTCAACATGAATAGTTGTAACAATAAAAGCCCTGTTCAATGTGTGAAGTGTCTATATAGCAAAGAGATTCATTCATTTAGAGGAACATTTTAACTGACTTTATTAGAAAATAAATGTGCTGGGTTTCACGCTATAAACAATTTTCTATGGTCAGTGTCAGAATAAATAACATCCCTGCAGGAAGGTGACCTTCAGACTTGGTTAATAACATCAAACAAGAAACAGGCATGCATGCATTACTACAAAAAGTCATCTCCTACCTTACCTCCTTTAGCTGCAAGAAGCTATGTCCTCCAAACTACCCCAGCCGTTGACATCAATGCACTACTGTTTGTATATAGCAGTTAATATATTTGAGGCAAGGTGGAGCTTATTCTAAATTAATCTGGCACAAAATTTAGATTTAATAGAGCATGTGCTGCTTAGTTTGTGTGTGCCCTTTGCTATGTTTTTCTCATTAAAAGAAACATGGCTGATTTCTGACTATAAAATATATCCCGATGCTCAGATATATTTTTGGAAAGATATGATAAATGGGTTTGGTTGTACATACTGCTAAATCATACAATTTTTATACATTATAGGGGAGGTGGTCATGAAAAGTTGAGTAGAAAAAGCAGTGTATAACATTCCAGAGGTCAGAGGCATAGCTGTGCCAACTACTGTCCTGTGCATGACTGACAAACTAGCACCCCACCTCCTCAACTCTTCCAGTGAAGACCAAAAAAAATGCAGCTGAAATACTATTCAGTCCACATGCCCCATCAGGTCCTCAAGTGAAGACCACAAAAAAGGTCAAGTCCTTACACTGCCACACAGACCAGGTGGCCAGAAACAGAAACACCACCCCAACCTGTCCCAGCTTCTTCTTCTACTGGCACATCAAACAGGTGGCCAGACAGATCCATGCCTCCTCCTACCAGCTCCAGGTCTTCAGTTGAAGAGAGAGACAGAGATAGAAAAAATAAATAAATAAAAAGCAAATGATCAGGCACTGGCACTCCTGAAATACAGAAGCAAGTCAGTTACTATTTCTGTGCCCTGCCACTGACCATCTTTTCTCAGATTATAGTAAAAAATATAAAAAAAATAAAAATAAAGAAAAAAACTTTTGTTTTAAACTGTAGCACACTGCTTGCTACAAATACAAGCTGTTCTAACAGTTTAAACCCCAGATGCAGCACTACATTGCTCAGGCTTTATCCTTTTAACTTTGAACTGTAGCAAACTACTTGCTACATATCAGATTAGATCGCACACAAAGTGCTATAGTGCTCAGGTTGACCACAACTACAATACCAGCTTTTAAAGCCAGTGTATACTAAAAAGCTATTGGAATGATGGATTGGATGACCCATTACCAATCGTTGCCTCCAATACTTAGCTCTTGGGACAGCAGCCCCCTTTGTCCAGCCGTAGCTACTCCACTACCAGAGATGAAAGGTCAAAGGATACTTCACCTAGTTCCTGAATCTAACTGAAAGTGTGCAAGCAAATATAGTGGAAGGAAGCTGACAGGTTAGATTCAAAAATCTTTAGGGGAGATTAACTCTTGAAACATGCAGGAACTTCATCCAAGCATGACAGTGACAGCATTAGATTTCTGTAAGGGATATATATTCATATGAAACATGCTGGCCTTTTTATGGATGGACTGTTTCATCAAAATATAATCATAAAGAAAATAAAATTATGGTAATTTGCAGAAATGTGAGCAAGTTTCTACACATCACCCCATCAAGATTGCAAAGACCCATGTTCTTTTTTTCTTAAAATAACAGCTTCTAATGTCACACAACCATTGTGCATTGTGTGTATGTATTCTAACAAAATAGTCTGCCAAAGAAAATGGCATAACTAAAACACCTGTTAATGCCAGAATGAGAGTGAAGATCTTATAATGCTGGGGAAGAGGAAGTTATGTGGCTGTATGGGTAATTGACCAAAATTTATATCTGCATTAAATTAGTCAAGTTCTGTCCAACTGTAACTCTAGGTTGAGACATGTGCAATTTATCTAAAAAGATACTGACCAGTCCAAGTATTCTTGATTTTTGGAATAACAGCTCTAAACACTGTCCATTATGTTAATGAAGAAAATATTTAAAGCACTATTTGTGCTATTCATACATGCTTGCTTATTTCCAGGAAATTCCAAGTGATACAGACTATGTCCAAATCTTACCTTCTTTGTAACCTCCTATGTCATTCATGTTTCCTTTCTAAAGTTATTCTATATGGCGTACAAAGTCAAAAGGTTCTCCACTACAGGAACAATGCGTTTATGCTAGGATACAATGTACCAGTACGGGAGTGCTACAGTTTCATGGGCTGTAAATATTCAGAGACCATTAGGTTATCTTAAATACTGACACAGCTGTGGAACTAAATCAGAGGAATGAGCAACACAAAATGATCCTTTATTGCAAATAAGACTCATGAGCCATAAGATTAAAATGTCACTGAATAAAATTAGAAATAGGAAAGAAATCTGTTTATTTTAAGGTTAGCACTTCTTACAAAGTAATGAAATGACAAATAGTCATAATTTGCAATGGCTTACTTATAACAGTGAGCCCACTCATTTGTTTCTAATCCATTCAGTGGAGACAAGGAATAACCACTACCTATCCAATATTGCTACTGAGACTGCTACATAACCTGTTGGTCTTGACCCCATGGGCAAGCTCTCATGACTAAAGCAAGCTGAACTTACAGGTAATTCACATTTAATTCATTACTACAGATTCTCTCTATCCTGAATGACCCTTGCAGTTGCAGCATCCAAATATTTTTGAAAGCATATTCTGTCAGTTAAATTTAGGGGTGAGGCACTGCATTGCAATTACCCCATGATAAACATTTTGCATCTTCAAAAAAGGAAACACCTTCATTCCTTCAATGTTTCATACCTGCTTAGTCCAGTACAGGGTAATAGCAGAGCTGGGGCCCCATAGGACTCTTACGTGTGAGCAAGGCATAAAAACTAACCCTGGAAGTGATGTCAGACCATCACATGACACCAAATAAGCTTACCTACACATACATCACACTCACCTAATCCATTTTGGATTACCAAGGGAGCTTGTCCCCATAGAACTGTAAATGGTAACAAGGCAGAGAAGCTAATACTGGAAGTGGTATCAGACCATCAAATGACACCCACAAAAGTCAGGTACACATAGTACACTCATCTAGGGACAACTTAAGGGATCACAAGGTCACCTATGGCAAACTTTGGTATGGAAAAACTCATAGAAACATGGAGAATATGCACAGGCTTTGCACAGAAGGCAGATAACCTGGTAACAATATTAAATTTAGGCAATCCAAATGCAGCATCGGTGAAGGATTAAGTAGTGCTCACCATATCTTAAACTTAAATGTTGTGAAACATAATTGCTTAGATAATGGGAAATGTTCATATTACTTATGTTCATTCTTGTACCAAGGGTGGCAATGTCATTCTCTCCAAAATGGCCGTCCTGCCCAATATAAATTTAATTTAAAATCTCTTTTTCCTCTCTTTGGGGAAAGATGAACAACTTTTCCCACTTCAACACAGAAGGCTTTGTCTACTGACATTCTGAACACAATATAATTAACTCTTAGGTCAACAAACCTTAAAGAAAAGGCAATTCTACTATAATGTGCATGTTTTTTTCTAATGGGGTATTAGTCAAACTGATGTGTACTGCAAAACTAACTTTCTTTCTTGACTCCTGTCAAAACCCCTTTGATCTAGTTTGTGTGGTCACTGAGACATGGTTTAAAGCCATGGAGAGCACACAGACAGTGCTAGGTTATAATGCCTTCCAACCTTATGTAGACCAGCTACTACACAGGCAGGGACTAAAGTGGAGGTGTCTCTATTTACATCAAAAGTAAATATACCTCAAGGCTCGTCAAATAGAAAAATGCACTTGAGCTGTACCATGTTCACACCACCATAGGCAAAATCCAATACCACTTCCTTGCAAGCTATAGGTCCCCCTCCTTGACCAGGAAATCCATACCCTATATTTCAACTTATTGGAAACAGTCACATTACAACCCAATACCATATTCATTGGTGACTTTAATTAACCTACTGTTAACTGAGAATCCTATATGACACCAAACATACAGCCACAGAGATTCCTAGATTTTGTAAACACAAACACCCTGAACCAGACTGTCAATACATTAACCAGGGGTGTAACCATACTGGATATGATTCTCACAAATATAGGAGTACTGCACAACCCCTAGTGTAATGTCTTCCCTGATAGGTTCAGACCATAAAATTGTCTCCTTTGAAGTAAAAATAAAACCTGGACCCCCAGCTAATCCCGGAATATTCAGGAGCTAAGGCTAACTTCCAGCTATTAAGTGATAACTTGGCAAAATTTCAAGCCTCCATAAACCCTAAGAACACTGCTGCCTATGCAGAACTGTTTACAGAAATCCTATACAAGCATGTTAATAGCTGCATAGAGGCAGTTGTACCCACCAGGAAGAAGTACAGAACTAACTCAAGAAAACAAGCCACGCTGGTAGAATCACAAAATCAATAGGCTGTATAACAGAAGGAAGAAAATCATGACAAAAATTAACAGGTGCAGCACCCAGCAGGATAAAAGCGGTCTCATCAAACTAAACAAACAACTCAGAGCACAAATAAAGCCTACCAAAGCCAAATTTGAGGCTAATGACAACCACAAGGCATTCTTTAGCTATGTCCACAACCTGAAAGGCAATACATAGTTGTGTGCAGAGCTGTTTGTAAATGAGCCACCTATACTGAGCCAAAAGATATAGCACATCTACTGGTTAATGAATTCAGTTCTAAATTTGCTTCTCTCCTCCCCTCAACCTTCCCTCAGGAAATACTATCAAATACAACTCCCCCAGCTATCACTAGGGAACAGGTCCTTAATGCTCTCTCTTAGGCCAAAAAATTTGCATCAGTGGGCCCAGACAATGTCTCCGGATGCCTTCTAAATAGCCTGAAAATTACTTATCAGGCCCTCTGGAATTGCTATTTAAATGTAGCCTCCAAACAGGCTTTGTGCCTAATGAATGGGGAACAGCAACAGTCTTCCCTCTGCACAAAGGTAGGCCATCTACAGACCCATAACAAATGATTAGTAATGATACAGTAAATCTGCAGACACTGGACCCAACCCAGTTTGGTTTCATCAAGGGCAGGTCATGGCTACTCATTCTGGTCAACTTTTTTGAGAAGGTCACCAAAACAATGGATAAAGGCATAATGGTTTACACTGCCTATCTTGACCTTGCCATGGCATTTGACACAATATCCTACACTCGGGCATTGTTGACTAACTAAAGAGGTTAGGAACCTCGGGTTGGGAGGGTGGCCTAATGTTTAAGGTTTTTGCCTTTCAAACACAAGGTGCAGGGTTTGAGTATCACAAGGGATGATTGGCTAAGCTTAAAAATGGCTCGCAAGGGCAGTTAGCCTAGTACTAACCTATGAACCTATGAACCTATGAACAAATCCGTAAGTCACCCGATGGATAGCCAAATGGCTCACAGACAGGACCTTGGAAGTTAGAATTGGGGAGGTCCTCCTCTACAAAGAGGCCAGTCACAAGTGGAGTTCCTCAGGGATCTGTGCTTGGACTGCTCTTTTTTGGCATTTACTTCTCTGAAGTCAATGGTCTTTGGCTGACTAAGTTTGCAGACTGCAAATTAGGAGCTGTCATTGGATGTCACACTGACATAAATGTTCTCCTGGCTGGGCTGACACAGACAAACAACTGGTGTCAGAGCCATGGACTAAAACTAAGTGTCAAGAAATATGTAATAGTATACTTCAGGAAGTCACCCACCCCTGGTAACTGTCATACTGACAACACACCCCTTAGAGTTGACTCAATAGTAGCCAGGGACTTAAGGACACACACAGACAGTAATCTAGCCTTTGACCATAAAGTGCCTACAGTAGTGAGAAAATCATTCTATGTTGCACAACTTATAAACAAAGGTAGGGAATCTAGGTCCAAGGAAGTCATTGATCTACTATATTCGGCATTCATCACAGCTGCCATTGAGTACAATGCTCCCTTTGGTATGTACCTAAACAGGCATATCCAACAGGTGGAATGTTCACAGAGATTCCTCACTAAAATACAGGGCGTAAGTAAAATGTCCTATGCAGACTGCCTCAAGGCCCTATCCTTGTATTCTGTCTCCTACAGGCTGTTGAGGGCAGATCTATGCCTGGCATACAGGGCATTGTCAGATCCCATTATGATGGACCTCCTGCATATCCACAAATCAAACGGCACCAAAATTACCTGGTTCTAAAGACTTGAACCTTACCTGTGATATAAATAGGACCTACGGGAGAAACAGGTATGTATCCCGCTGACTAGCCCATCTCAGGAACAGGCTCCCCATGCATGTAAAGAACAGTTCCTCACTAATGCATTTCAATTGTAACTTGGACAACTGGACGGGAATAGGAAATTTTATCCCTGGTTTGACACCTGTGTCTCTAATGGACACAGGCAACCTGCAAAAGGTTAATCTCCCAGGCCCTTGCTTGTAAATATTTTGTCTCTCAAGCCTCTGTTTGCACTTCTCAAGGGTACCAGAACTTGTCAGAGATTTGGGTTGCATGGCTAGACTTAAAAGGGCCCTTGTGGTCATTAGTGTAGTAAACACTTATGAACCTATGAACTTTGTCTAACCAAACAATTGGCTGTAAGTCTAACATTTACAACTGTCATGTCTTAGCAGTGTTATGGATTATTCCCAGACATAAAGTCATATTTCCTTAAAATGTATTTAAGCTGGATGTTTTTTCAAAAAGTCCATGTAAATATATGATCTTTATTGCCAAACCTCTACTGTTATTTATTTATTTATTTATTCACATTACTGACTAGTATAGTTGTTGTTTCACATGCAGTTCATTTAAAAGTAAACCTGTAATACAGAATTCTATATATCACGGGATACTTCAGGAAATGAAAGAATATAAATTCAAGACACATACAATGTTAAGCATCTCTGCATTACATGACAAAAGGAGTAAGAATGCATTATATCATTCATGGACATCATGGCCGTTACATGCATTATACATGTCATTCATGGATATCATGACGGTTACATGCATTATACATGTCATTCATGGACATCATGACAGTTACATGCATTATGCATGTCATTCATGGGCATCATGACAGTTACATGCATTATACATGTCATTCATGGATATTATGACAGCTACATGTATTATATAAGAGCAAGACAGCACATTTAGAATATACTTGTTTCAAATGGAAAAGGGTAGTACATTGTGGCAGCTACATATTGCATTCCAGATTAATACAGGATGCACATTTAAATTCAGGTCCAGCTTGGTGAGGCTGTAAATGTCAAACAGAACATAAAATGATAATGGATCATCCCCACATCAAATAGGCAATGTAGAAAACTGCTGTACTGTATTATATTACACAAAAGTTAAGAAAGATAGCAGCATTGCACATACGATTGGAGATTATTCAGAGCCATTTTGTTAGTCCTGGTCTCTTGCATAAAGATTGTTACATGTATTAACACTTTAAGGAATGCTACAGGATAAATTGTAATAAAATAGAACATGTGATGCAAATGGTGAATTTTCACAGAAAGGTACAAAAAGCAGGAGTTTATAAAAGGGAGCGAAACATGGAAAAGCATGGGGAAAGAAAATTATGAACACTCACAAAAATACAGACGTTAGCTGAAAAAGGTATATTCACAGACAGCAAAGACACATAATGGAACATTTATCATTGAGATGTTTCAATTTGCTTTTATTTTTAAATTATAGTGTCCTGCGTTTAATGCTATATTTATTGGGTGTTAGCCATAATGAAATTAAACGTGGTCTGTAGCTGTTAAAAAGACAAAATATGTATGAATGAAACCATGGCCTACAAGTGTTAAACATAAAAATGTACAAATGAAATACATTTCTGGATTTTGCAAAGCATGTGTAAATTTCTACCTTTCACTGCCATTTTATGTAAAATTGCTGTAGGAATGTAACTCAGAAGTGTTTAGCATGTGCAGGATGTTATTCAGGAATGAACAAAGAATTGCAGTTTGATATGTACTAACTAAATATATGACCACCAAAACCACTAGTGTAGTATATAGCACAAACTGGAGACAGTTTTGTTGATTCAAGTCCAATTTGTTTACAACAAAGAAATAAACTTTGAGTTCACTTTCATCTTAAGCAAAAGCAGTATATTAGTCCTCATTATAAGTGTTGCTTATTTGTTGTAAAAAGTGTCTGAAAGAAATATACCTGTTTGACACACAGGTCCCTGTTACTCACTGTGTATCCACACACAGGATCCTGAAACAGATCTGCAGTTCCTGGTACTCACACATCCTTCTAGTCAAAGTCCACTCATCAGGAAAATCGAGTGCATCCTGGTGACTTATAGCTTCATATATTCATAGGCAATTATTAGTCATACAACACATTAGCCCACTGAGAAGTCTAGCCTAATTTCCAATTGCCCCAGAGTCTTGTTAACTCACTTGCTCGTAGTAACAGAGTAGGTAAATGGTGTCAGAGAGACTCAAACCCTTGTATCTTGCATTAATAAGATAGCCTATATGCCTCAGTATATACTAGGGTTGCCACCTTCGCATCCTTCCATTTCTCGACAAATAAGCCATACCCCCTGCATAATGAAAACACACCCCTTGCCTACAGGTAGCCACATCCCTTTTAGCAAGCCCCACCTAGAAGTGCCAATTTTTAAATGCTATGTACAGTGGCTACACTGGCAGAATTAGATGATATGGATCCCTAGGCAAAATATCCTATGGCATTCCCCACCCATATTTTCTACTGTCACCCTTCTCTACACCCCACTGGTCCCATATGTACTTCTTACCCTTGCCTACTCAAACTATCCCAAGTACCTTTGTTAGGTTTTCGCACATTTTCTCTTATTTCTCAGCTTTTGTTTACATCCTTGCAACACATCATAAATGGCCAAGACTGTACCAAAATGACTACAGAGGATTAAAGTATTTAATTATGCTGAGAGGCTGAAAGCCTCTAGGCTTCCAGAAGCTTTGTAGTTCTAAATGCTCTGAATTGTATTTTAGAGCTTTTTTTCAACAACTTTTGGACCAATGACGACCTTAACAAAAAAAAAAATATATATATATATATATATATATATATATATATATATATATATATATATATATATATATATATATATATATAATATATACATATACATATATATATATATATATATACATATATTTATATATATATATACACACACACACACACACACACACACACACACACACACTATATATATATATATATATATATATATATATATATATATATATGTGTGTGTATAGATATATATATATATATATATATATATATATATATATATATATATATACATATATACACCTAAGGATGGATTTTTTTTTTCTTTTAAGGAAGAAACAGGTTATATCCAAGGCTGATGACACAATAACTAGCACAAAACTGAATAGTAATTATCATTAAATTGATAATAAAATGAATGTGAGAGAACATAGGTCAAATTTGAGAAGATTGCCTTCTTCTCACCCCCTCCCCCCAAAAAAAGACTGATTTTCAATGTACCCATATAGTGTTAAATTGGGAAAATGAAAGGACAAATGAAAACAGTAACATGTTTAAATTTGCTACTTCCATACGTCTACTCAGCATGCCTCTTCAGCATGTACCCCTTAAGACAAACACTTTCTGTATATCCCTATGAAGTCAAACTAGGATGAAAGTGGAAGAACTAATAGGTTGAAATATGTTGTTATGTTCTATTGCTCTCACCTGTATATCTACCAGTATACACATCAGATTTCAAATGTGAAAAAAGTGAAAAACTACTTACAGTAATTCTTTCCAACATGTTGTTCCAACACAGTGCACTGGCCTTAGAAAAGCTACATTGACATTTTATACATACTTATAAAAGTATGATTTTTGAGGAAAGTTAAAGAAGTAATGACCATACTATCCCAGTCAATCACAAGCTACAGTAATTTCTGTGCCTATCACTGAAAAGGTAGAGACTTAGACTAGGTGGGTCCCACAACTGAGGACCCTACTAAGCCACATATACAGCCAGGAATGAGTCAGGGATAATGGTCCCAGAAGCTCTGAAGTTCTAGATGTTCTGTGATGCATTGTATGTCTTATTTTTTCACTAACCAGGAGATTTACGAATGCATCCACCAATTTTACTTTTACAAACACACACACATAAACATGCATTCTAAAAAACAGGAGCACCTGAATAAAACACACACACACACACACACACACACACACACACACACACACACACACACACACACACACACACACACACACACACACACACACACACACACACACACACACACACACACACACACACACACATGGAGGAAAGGCAAGAAATACAGACTCCACACAGATGCAGATCCAATAAAGAACTCAGGGAGAAAACAGCTCTGAGACGACAACTCTGTGCCCCTGTACCAATGATATGATCTTTTCCCACACATCTTACACCCCCTCCCCAAGTAGTCACTTATTGTGTTACAATGCTGATGTCTGATAGAGATGGAAAGTAAAAAAAAAAAAAAAAAAAAACTTACGGCCAACTTGTTCTTATATACACTTTACCCACCCAACATATCCAAAAGCATAATGACATAATAACAGCAATGATTGTTTTTACACTGCATTTAAATACGGATAGTAAATTCAAGTGAAATAGTAAACATTTAAAGAAACATTCTCAGAATAATTCAAAATACATTTCAAGTACTCTCCATAAATGGATTTTTTGACAGGAAGCCTGATTTCCTGTCAAGAAAATCTCCTGGCAAGTGTTAATCCTAATAGATATAGAATACATGAGTTCTAGGTAGTGATAAATGAAATATCTGGCACTCTAAGGTTTGGGAATGAGTTTGTGATTAGTGGTTTGTTTGTTTGTGTCTTTCAGCTTTTCCCAGTTAGGGGTTGCCACAGCGGAACTCCGGTCCGCTAATGATTGGCAGTAGATTTTTCATGCTGGCTTGCCGGGCCTAATGCACAACCTTCAATGAAGGAATGCCCATTCATGCATGTTGCCCCACAGAAGATGCTCTAACTGAGAGTCGAACGGGCAACGTCTAACTGTGAGGCGACAACGCTACCGCAGCACCACCACCGCAGTAACGAGTTTGTGATTAGTGGTAAATTCACAAATTATAAAATCATGTTCCCACATCCCACAGATCTAAATGCTTTACTTATGATACCTCTGACCCCTACATACTTCATTATTTAGTTTCTGGGTAAATTAATATTTTATATTCAGTTCAGTAGGAAGCAGTTTCATACTTTTTACAGCAAGAGTACTTTTAGGGGGTGCTCTTTTTATTTTTTCTAAAAGAATTGATAGTATGGGGATATAGGGTTACAGTAAGTTAAACATTTTATTATACTTTTTTATTTTTTTTTTTATTTTTCTGTGATTTGTTTGACTGAGAGGTATCAGATTAGATGTCATTTCTGCTGCTGGCCAAGAAGCCAGATGTGAATTGACACTCCTAAACTTGAGTATGTTATAATCATTGCAAACCAACATTTCTAAGGTAATGACTACTTATCCAACATTTATAAAATTATTAAAAAAACAAAAGTATATCACACAAAAACTTACTGGAGTTACTATACAAAAGTCAATGGTAATCCTCCATCAGAGGAAAAAAAAATATTCTTAAGTCTTCAAAAATCTCCACACTATCACTTCATTGGCAATTATTTACTTGGAGATTCTTACATAGAAGTTTTTTTTACACCTCACAAGTTAACCATAATGATTGCTAATGAAGAAATATGCTGGAGATGTGACATAAAATTAAAAGCTGATTGGCAACATATTTTTTATGAATGCAATATGCCTTAAAGTATAGTGAAATAACATTAATTGTTTTTTTTCAGGTTGTATTCAATGATAATTTTCAATTAAGTAAATCCCTAGTCTCATTCAATTCTCCTATACCAAGGAGTATCCTGAAAAAAATGAATCAATTCTACGGAAATTATTAACTATAGCTCAAAATATCATCACTGTTCATTGGAAAAGTGTAACTTCTCCCTCCTTCAAGGAATTTAAAAATCTTGCCTTAAGAGTTAGTTGTAAGGAAATTTCTTCTCTGAAGAATAGAACCAACAGAACTACTTCATATTACAACGCATGGATGACAGTAATGGAAATACTAGAGAAAATGGACATAAATACTCAATAAAATGATATATAGTTTATATAATGTTCACATAATTTTAAACTGTGTAGACACTGATGTAAATAGTTTCACAATGTTATGAAGTTATATGATTGTATTACATTGTATATTGCTTTCCTCTTTTATACTTTCAAGATGTTGCTATAAACAAAACTCAAATAAAAAGATTTAAAGTGAAAAAAAAGAAGCCAAATGTAAGGTTATCTTTGGATTGATTGAGGTGCTTTTTTTTAACAAAAATGTAGTGGCAGAACACAGTTGTGCAAAAACATGGGTGGTTTTAACAGTATATAATATCCCTAGCAATTATCCATTTACTTATTTTAACTTTCTAGTAGCAATGTTATGATATATATATATACACACACACACACACACACACACACACACACACACACACACACACACACACACAAACACATAAGGGCATTTGAGCAACCTGCAAACAAGTCTGGAAACATGGTTACACTCATATTTAAATACTGATGTTGCATTTTCAGAGCAAATGCAAAATAAGACATGATGCAATGATGGCTTTAATATTAATGGAGTAGCAGAAAACCTTTACTGTATATATGCTTGGGTGTGCACTAGCTAGGGTTTAGAATTGTATAATGCATCTAATTTAATCCGTTATATTTTATTTAGTTGTATTTTTCTATTGTCTATTTAGAAGAATCACAAAATAAGTAAGTATTTATGAGGTGGGGTTATTATGACACCAGATATTTTTGTATTATTGAAAATTTTATTTTTATGATAAAATGTTACTTTTGTCTTAAGAGTCCCACAGGACTAGCTCATGAGCCATACTGTTGAGTTATATTGGATTTGGTTGGTGTATGAGAATGTTTAATAATGAATTTTATTTTTGAAAAAAAAAAAATCCAACTGCAATTGCATATTGGGTATTCAATAATTACAAATAAGTACTATTCTTAGCAAGAAACCAGAAAAATAAGCTATTGTCAAACACTGTCAGTACTTTGGAGTTAGGAAGCATAGTGCATTTGAAGGAAAAGGAAAATGTATTTTATCATAAATAATTATTACAACATGTCAAGGAGGTAGAAAGCATGTGTGAGAAAAGTAAAGTTGAACTATGCAAATGTTTAATCTGATCACATTTAATCGTCAGAGCTGTATACAGACAGAAAGTTGTTATTTTGCATTTGAGGACTGAGAGACAGGGTGTGTGTGTGAAAATAAAGGGCATTTACTTCATGTTTAAATGACTATTCATGCAGCTTGTCAGAGAGCAATAGTGTTTGTAGGAGAAAAAATACACAAATATATTCCTATGACAATTATTTCTTTCATCATCACATTCAAGCATCTGATATATAAACAGTCACAAAGTGGATATTTTGGAGGCAGATTATCTTTGAATAGAATGAGCAGTTACTTGATCATTGTGAAATGATTAGCTACCCTGCTTGTCAAGAAGGGGTACTGCTGGGATGAGAAACAGAGTCTGAGACATATTACTCATATAATTGTTTCTTGTATTTGATGACATACAAACATTAGTTGTAGACAGTCAGAAAGTGGCTAGTTGGTGGGTAGTGGTGGGGAGGCAGGCCATGATTGAAAGCAAAAAAACAAGTAATTGATCTTGGTTAATCATCAGTATGTTTTCTCAAGGGGTTGGTACCTATATGGAAGAAATATGCCGAAATACATTTCTAAAGCTATTGCTTTATTCACTTGACCAGACTCAAACAACTGATTTGCACATAGTCAGAAAGCATTTATCTTTGACGGTGGAGGTGGGGAAGCATGCCCTTTATGAAAGCAAAGGACAACAATGTGATCACAGTAAAATAACAAACTAAATGACTTTTTCATTGAAATATTACACGTCTGAGAGAAAAGTTGAAACATAATACTGTGGCCATTATTTGATTTCTTTCAATTAGAATCAACTATCAAGGCTGCTTATCATAGAAAATGTTTTTGTGAGGAGTAGTTAAGCTGAATGTTTAGGCAAGGGGCATCACAACTACAAGATAACAGTTAAACAAACTTTGATATGGTTTGCCAGGTAGAGACAGTACACCCTTGTGAGAGAAATGCAATGACATACATAGCTGTTGTTATAATATCTTTTATTTAATCACATTCTAATATTAAATGTATACACAGTGTGAAAAAATTCCATACTGAGGGAGAGGAGATGCTATTTGTAAAGGACCCTTCAGGAGGGTATGATATGTGTTTAAGAGCAACAAGTTGAAGTACATTGCTATGGCTATTATTTTCTTTCTACTTGATTCAAATCAAGCATCAGAGATGTACACAGCCAGAAAGTGGCTATCTATATGGAATGAGTATGGCACATGTGTATGACAGTGAATGATTGTTGATCCTGCTTGTAGGTGAACTAAATGAACAAGGACAATTTTTTTTCTCTTGAACATTTTTAGGCATCATAGGCTAACAATCTAAAAAGCAAATGGTTATTTTTTGGAGGGGATTTCATGAGACAGTCTCAGTTTGAAAGCAACTGATCAAAGATCTATCTTGCCAGTGTACTGAGACTGAGAGTGAGAGTGTATGTGTGGGTCTATTATGAAACAAACTAAATGTATTACCATTGTTACAAATTCTTTTAGTTAATGACAGCTAAGTTAAAGATGGAAATCAACTCAAATATTTATTATTTATGAAAGCATATGATCCCAATAATCATTTGATCATGGGTAAACTGGCATTCCAGGGTGTGTGTGTGTGTGTGTGTGTGTGTGTGTGTGTGTGTGTGTGTGTGTGTGTGTGTGTGCGTGTGTGTGTGTGTGTGTGTGTGTGTGTGTGTGTGTGTGTGTGTGTGTGTGCACCTCTACACTCATGTGAAATATGCTGAAATACATTATTGTTGCCAGAAGTTAATGAAACTAGTTAATGTAAAACATCAGGGTTATGCTCTCAGTCAGAAAATGGCTATTCTATAAAATAAATCATTGTATGAAAAAGGAAAACTACTAATCTCACTTCGCTCCAGTTGGACAAGTGTTATATCTGCTTTTCAGGTAGGCAGTATTAGATAGCTTGTGCATATCTTAGGGAAATCGCTTTGCAAAAAGGTAATTTTTTATTAGCAAACAGTTTGTATGACTTACATTAAATGCAGGTAAAAACTATCAAAAAGAACATCTTACTAAAAGAGTCTGTGCAAAATGAACTGAAAGTAGTGTGTATGATACCATATAGACACACTGAAGAGATAGCCCACATGCTTTTCACTTTCAGAATGATACTTTATTATTACATTTTCATCGTATTTGTACAGTAACTGCCTTTGCAGTACAAATGTACATTTTCACTTTTTCATTTAGGATAAAATATATAATATACAAAAGCATGAATATATTGTGTGTTATAACATTAGAACAAAACCAACAATTTCTGGCCATTAATGTGATGTTCCCAAGCTTTTTCTTTGATCAGACAGGGAAAAAATAATAAAATAGAATAAAATAACTCCATCTCAAGGACTATAAAATGTAGCTGTTCCTTTACCTCTGCAGCTAAATGCATAACCTAAGCAAAATGTATACTAAATGTTCATATCTCCTATGTAACGCCTTTATCAGAAAATTACAGAGTGTTTCAGAAATATAATCTTCTTTTGATAGGATACATCATTAATCCTACATGGTCATTAGAATGTGACCCTTTACCAAGTGGCATTAAATTTAACAGGTGAATATGTCACTTCTGTTAACAGAGGGCAATACTGTGCATTCTCATAAAAGTTATGAAATGTGATGGTGTTAACACATTACAGCTGAGTGACACCTCCAGGTGCAGTTACATCCTACTGATGGCTCCAGGCATCATATACTGTTTGTTTCTATTTGCATCAATAATCCCAAAACCATGCTACATACAAACTATTGAAATATTTCTTTTTAAAGCTAACATAATGGAAAACACAACATATTCATAACTGACTTCTGTGTAGTGCAGGTAAAGTGATATTAATTTTTGTTTATATAGTATAAATTTACATTGTCCTAAATCTCATGTTTCTTTAAATATCTTGACAACCAAGTAGCACATAGAGAACTGCTTAACCTTACAAGAAAGCTCTCAACTGGATGTACAAAATATTGCCAATATTATACTCGTAATTTGAGTGGTTGTTGTGATATTGTAAGCTGTTTACAAAACATCGCAAACTTAATTGTTACTGTGTTTTCTATGACTTTCAAAATCCAGTTTAAGACCTAGAACCTAAATAATACTACCACTATAAAAATAGTTTCTGCTGAAGAGTTTGCCATTCAGACTTTAGTAATCCTTACAGTTCCAGAGATATGTACATTTGTTTGAAATTCAAGGTCATAATTTGAGTCTATCAAAAAGCTTAGGCTCTGCTCATTGGCAGTTACAGTGCAAACTTCCAGAACTCCATTAGAGAGAATGAGTTAAATCAGAATTTAAATTATATATATAGTTTTCTAGGAAAGGGGAATTATTGCCATTGAAAATATGCCACCATCAACCCCACCCCCTTAATGACAGTGTTAGTGTGGTGTAGAGTACTTCAGGACTGAGCTGCATGTAGGTCCTGAGAAAGGAAGAAAACAGGTGTTGGTACATTCAATACCTTGGTTTCTTTTCCTAAATATAATATTTTGCTATGCACTTAGTTTCAATAGAAGAAAATCTCACCTTTCGAATAGTTTCTAACATAGATCTGCCACCATTCCAGGGTTTAGTAGATTTCCTCATACAATTCAAACTAGCCATGCTGTGCCATTTCCTGTCCTCCAACTTTCTGTGAAATGCACTGGCCAGCATCAAGACACTGTCATATAAGTAGAGGTTCGATACCTGCATAGAATTAAAACAGAACATATCAATAGTCCCACTTAAATAAATGTCACTATGTGGTCCTTTTTAAATACTTAACAATAAAAGATAAAAGTTATCAAGCATATTAATCTCTCAAATAACACATAAAAGTTTCAACCATTAAGATGAGCCTGCACTTTGATACATGTATTGAAAAGTGACACATTATACTGGCATATTAGACAGAAAATGATATTTCCAAATGCCCTCAGTCCACTATTTTTTAGA
This sequence comes from Protopterus annectens, assembly GCF_019279795.1. Lineage (NCBI taxonomy): Eukaryota > Metazoa > Chordata > Ceratodontiformes > Protopteridae > Protopterus > Protopterus annectens. The sequence continues at coordinate 846,431,914 of NC_056748.1, read as the reverse complement.
AATCAAAAATTCATTTAATGAAATGAATAGAAGGATGTACATAGTTTTAAACTGAGCATAAAAGGCTAAAACATTTCTGAAAGTTGCAATATAACATATTATACCATGACCCCCCATTAATATTCTAAAACGTGCACACTGATTGGCCAGCGTGCATGTTGTAAATCAACTTATACTAATGGAAAAAGGTCCGGTCCCCCAGACTTTTTTCATTAGTATAAGTCTTTTTCAAAACACTGTCTCGCTATGTTAAAGGAGCTTAACATAGCGACACAGGTTTAAAAAAAGCAACGGAGATGTCCCTTGCTTTTTTTAAAGCTGTCTCGCTATGTTAAACTCCTTTAACATAGCGACACAGTGTGTAAAAAGCAACGGAGATCTTGCTTTCTCCGTTGCTTTTTTTTTAAACCTGTCTCGCTATGTTAAATGAGTTTAACATAGCGAGACAGCTTTAAAATGAGCAATGGAGATCTCCGTTGCTTATTTTAAAGCTGTCTCGCTATGTTAAACCCATTTAACATAGTGAAACAGTTTGTAAAAAGCAACGGAGATCTTGCTTTCTCCGTTGCTTTTTTCAAAACTGTCTCGCTATGTTAAATGGGTTTAACATAGCGACACAGCTTTAAAATAAGCAACGGAGATTCTCCGTTGCTTTTTTTAAAGCTGTCTCGTTATGTTAAACCCGTTTAACATAGCGAAACAGTAAAAAGCAATGGAGAAGATCTCCGTTGCTTTTGCCCACAGCTCTGATGTACTGCGTAGGCTTACCCATGCGCAGTACATCAGAACTGCTGCAGATAACAGACAGCGGCGGAAGGGCAGCAAGGAGGCATTATACAATGCCATTATTTAAGAAAAGTAATTATTATTTTTCTTAAATAATGTCATTGTATAATAGCAATAACCCACTTCTGGGTGTGGGTAATGCTGTATTTACCCACACCCAGAAGTGGGTTATTGCTATAATAATTCATCACACAATCTAAATATGAATATTATTTTTGTAGTGTGTGTGTGTGTGTGTGTGTGTGTGTGTGTGTGTGTGTGTGTGTGTGTGTGTGTGTGTGTGTGTGTGTGTGTGTGTGTGTGTGTGTGTGTGTGTGTGTGTGTGTGTGTGTGTGTGTGTGAGTTTGTTTGTGTGTATGTGAAATCAGCCTGCATTTTTGTAAACTTTTCACTATACTCTTATAAAACACTTAACTCTCATCTCATCAAAACAAAAAAAATGTGATTTAGCAACAGTTATGCAGGGGGTAGGGGAGCAGGAATGAGGTCTGATTTTCCATTTCTTATGCTGTGATATATATATATATATATATATATATATATGTGTGTGTGTGTGTGTGTGTGTGTGTGTGTATATATATATATGTATATACACAACACACCTCTACTTAGTATCACACTATTCTTGTTGATGTCTTATTGGGTGTTTTTACTTCCTTTCAGTGGTTTTTATTTACACGTTTTCATGTCAGAAAATTTAAATTTTTTTCTTGCTCTTGATATGCCAGGTCCTAGAATTCTTGTTGCTTTTTTATTTATTTTTGGGCAGTTCTGTGTAAATTATGAAGGCAATGTAATCATTAAGTGACAGTTCTGCGGTACTAGATATCTTGCTTACCTGTCTGCATATATTGTGAAACCTTGAACAGCATACTTCTCTTTGAGCATATTAGGAAATGCAAGTTATCCCTCTGAAGCAGGTGGAAATTAATTCTGCTTCTATTACACATTGTGAATTTATCCATAGCACTGCCTTGATCTTCTGCATTGGCGAGAATATAGCTTCATATTTTGTGTAGGTGCTCTGGTGAATTTAATAACAGTTTAATGAAACTCCCCCTAGAAAAATTCTGCATTTTAATAGTCAGAAGCAGACCAAACTGTTTGCAAACCTGCTGAACACAAATGCCAGAAAGTAGTTCTCATTCACTGAAGGCAGTATTGTACTATAATAGCACATTATAGCATGTTTTACAGATACTGGAATGATTATAATTCTTTGAGTATAATGAACTACAAAAGCAGTCTTTCAAATGTAGATTGCCAATGGAAGATGAATAGTTGTAAGTCTGAAACTCAGCCGTGTGATATTATGAATGAGAAGATTTTGTACACAGTGGTCTGATTGATGCAATTTATAAATGCAATGCCACGGTTGAGGGATAATTACAGTGAAGCATTCAATAGACTGTGGGTTTATTTTCCTTCATGTTGTGCTGCATATGCCTACATATGACAGAAAATGATGTACTAGACCCATGTGAAGTGCACTGAGCTATCTTAGGGTATTTTATAAACCAAAGCATGACACTATCATGCCACAATGGTTTGGTCAGTGCCCATCTCAGTACAATTAAAATAAGTTAAACACACAAATACGGAGTGCCAGCATCAACTTGCAGATATCTATCTTCCTAGTACAACGTAAAAATGAGTGAAATAGTAAAGATGTTTTTTTTTTTTGCTCTTTCTCAGATTCATATACTGTTACTAGACTAATAGGTTCATAGGTTCATAGGTTCATACTAGGCTATCTGCCCTAGGGCATTTATAAGCCTAGCCAGAGTGTGTATGGCTTTCGCCACCCATTTTAAATTAATTTTGCTATGCCCTTTTTCGAGGTTAGTATACTGTGCCTCTGTCTAACAGTGACACAGAAGTGATACCCGGGGTAAACCTACGATCTCCCATCCACTCATCAAGATTCCTCTTGAAGAGAGTCAATGAGGGACTCTGCCTAACCTGGACTGGGATTTTATTCCAGAGTGAAGGGAGCCTCTGGGTTATGAATCTGTCCCTCCAGCATGTCCTATTTATTTCAGTGCTGAGGTTTAAGTCCCTCGAGCGCGTAGCTCGATGGGATTTGGATTTTCTGAGGTGCAGCATGTCCATTAATTCCGGGTTGGACATGGCTTTATACGTCAGGCACAGATCGCCTCTGAGCAGGCGGTATGCCACTGAGTAGAGCTGGAGTTTTTTTAACCGGGCAGCATACGGCATCTGTTTGAGCCCCTTGATCCTCTTGGTGAGGTACTTTTGGGGTCTTGCCAGTTGCTGCAGGTGTCTGGTAAGGTACATCCCAAAAGGGGCATTGTACTCAATTATGGGCCTGATGAGGGATGAGTAAAGAGGTACGATGACCTCCCCTGATCTAGATGTGAATCCCTTCATGATTAGGTGGGCTATATAAAATGTTTTTCTAACCACTTTGGCCACGTGGTTGTCAAATGAGAGATTGCTATCAACTTGGGTCCCCAGGTCCCTAATTACTTCTTCTGTACTTAATGGATTACCACCTATGTGGTAATTTGTGGGCACTTTGTTTTTGCCAAAGGGGATGACTATACACTTTTTGGCATTTAGCTTGAGGCCATGGCTCTGGCACCAGTTGTCTGTTTCTATGAGGCCCTTTTGGAGGAAGCTTGTGTCGGCTGGAGAGTCTGTTATGGCACCCAGTTTGCAGTCATCTGCGAACTCGGTCAGCCACAGTCCTTCCATGTTGGCCTGTACCTCCGAGAAATATATACCGAACAAGAGACGTCGCAAGACTGAGCCTTGTGGGCCGCTACTTGTAACTGGTTTGGAGTCTGACATGGCTCCAGCTATTCTAACCATGTGGGTTCTGTCCTTGAGCCAGTTTGCAACCCATCTAGGGGTTTATATTTAAGCTGGTGAGCTTATCTATAATGCCCGAGTGGGGTATTGTATCGAAGGCTTTTGCGAGGTCCAGGTAGGCTGTGTGGACCACCTTCCCCTTGTCAATGGCCTTGGTGACTGTTTCAAAGAAATTGACCAGGTTTAAGAGGCAGGATCTGCCCTTAACAAAGCCGAACTGGGTAGGATCCAGTGTCTGTAGGTCCCCAATATCTTTATTTATAAGGTCCATGATGATCCTTTCCATAGCTTTGCAGACCAAGCTAGTGAGACTTATGGGGCGATAGTTTCCAGGATCCGTTGAGGCACCACCTTTGTGGAGAGGGACCACTGTTGCTGTACGCCACTCTTTGGGTACATATCCTGTAGTAAGGCTGAGATTGAACAGTAGTTTTAGGTTTGGGTTTAGCTCTTCTTGGAGTTCATGTAGGATGCAGCCAGGGACACCGTCTGGTCCCATTTATGCTGTGTTTTTTGCTTTGGAGAGGGCAGCTCTTACCTGAGCATCTGAGATGTCAGGGGGGCAGCACTCTGCTGGGATAGATATTAGCCCTTTTGGTGGGGAGGGGGGGTTGCGCTGAACCTGTCAGCTAGGATGTTGGCAATGTCTGTGGGTTTGGTGTATTTTTTGTCATTTTGGACTAATTCTGAGCATATCTGGGAATTCCCACCCAGGTTCCTAACATAACTAAAGAAAGCCTTGTGATTATCCTTAGTGTCCTGTGCAATTTTTCTCTCGAAGCTGGCCTTAGACGATTTTATGTGTGCCCGTAGTTTTTTGCTAATACTGATCAGAGATGCCTTCCCTTTTTGGGATTTTGCTCTGTCATGTAGTAGCTTCCTCCTTCTATTGTATAGTTTGTTTATAGCTGGGTTCCAACAGACAGGACGTCTGCCTTTGGAGGATTGGGTCTTGGCTTTATTTGGGATTGCATGATCCATGCATTCCTGAAGGTGTTCATAGAATGCATTTATAAAGGATTTTGTGGTCTGGGCCGTATTATCCACAGGCCCGGGGGCTTTGAAGGATTACACCTCGGTTTTGAGGAGTGTGAAATTTGCTTTAGAGAAGTTTTTCACTGTGGTTTTCTGGGCATGGGGTGGGGTCGGGATGTAAATATCCAGTGAGATTAGTTTATGGCCTGATCTTACCAGTGAGGGATACACTTCTGGTCTGGAGCATAGAGTCCCCATGTTGGTGATGATCAGGTCCAGTATGTTTTCCCCTCTTGTGGGAGTGGTAACAAGTTGTTCCATAGCATTTGAGTTTATAAATTCTAGGAACCTTTGGGCTAGGGTGTTGGAGCTAGAGTAATGCTCCCAGTCTATGGTTGGGTAGTTGAAGTCACCCAGTATAATGGTGTTTGGAGAGACCTTCATATTTTCCAGTGTTCTCAGGAAGGCCGAGTGGGGTTCCTGGGTTTGGGAGGGTGGTCTGTAGCAGGCTATAAACTGGAAGGCAGTTTTACCCACTGTTTGTTGCACATGGATAGTCTCTGATGCTTCGTGCTGTGCCACCAACCTGGAGGTGTGGGTATCTTTGACAAATATTGATACCCCCCTCCTTTTGTGGTTCGGTCCAAGTTTTGGGGCCGAAAAGCATGGTATGAGGTAAAACCTGGTAGTGCTGGGGTGCTCTCGAGGGCCTTGAACCAGGTTTCTGTTACTGCACAGATATCGATGTTCTCCATGCTAAGGAGAGTTTTGAGTGCATGCATCTTGAGGTTTAGACTTCTGGCGTTGAGTAGCATTACTCTTAGTTTCTTATCCCTTGTGATACCTATGGAGGTGGGATTGTCTTTTGAGCCTTGCCTAAAAAAGGCACTATGGGGGTAGCAAGAGCCTTTGCCAATATCCGAAAGCCCAGGGATGACAGGTGCAAGCCGTCCCTAGCGAAGCATCGTGGCTTGTCGAGCATGTCATCCCAGGCTGACAGGCATTGGATCCCGTTTGAATGACACCAATACTTAAGCCAATTGTTGAAATTGATAATCTTGTCTTCATACTGTGGCATCATTCTTGGTGAGGGTAAGATGCTACTCAAGGTCAGTGTCATACCGGCCTGGGCTACATGCTCAGAGAGCTCCTCTATGTCTCTTTTCATGTAGTCCAGGGAGGTACATCTCAGGTCATTCACACCAGCATGGACAATGACTGAGTCATATTTGTACTTGCCTTGGAGTGACCTGAGTGCTTGTGTTATGTGTCAGATGCTAGCGCCCGATAGGCAGCTCACCGTGACCTTCTCCTTGTTCAGCCTGGTGAGCGGGACGTCAGTGTGCCTGATGATAGAGTCACCTATTACACGTGTATCAGGTGTGTTGTTTAGCCTTAAGGGCTGTGGCTGTTCGGCACACTGGCTTTGTGAGCTATGTGTTGCACATGTTTTGTTTTGGGGTAGCGGTTGCTTGGGTGTCTGCTTTGGAGGTCTCTGCTGCTTAGGCAGATTTTTATTTAGAGCCTCCAAGTATGTTTTTGTGTGTTTATGTGTTTGGTTTGCTGTCGTGGTAGGTCTATGTGAGACTGGAATTGTAGTGAGTGTGGTTTCCTTCTCCTCCTGACTGGTTATGCTAGTACTGAGTTGAGAGAGCTTAGCCTCCAGTTTGGCTATATGGTTGCAGCTCTCACATGTGTTGGAATTTGTTGGGAGGAGGAGAGGGTTGTCTGTGTACATTAGGCAGTTGTAACATTGCCTCAAGATTCCCAGGTTCACCAGCTGGACCGGAGAGGAGATTGACAACTGACCTTTGGACATGCTAGAATAGTATTGGGAATTCCTTTATAATTGAAAAAAAGGGCCAATGAGGAACAAGTTACTCAAGGGGAGTTTGTGAGGGTGTAGTGCTTTTAATTTTTTAGTGCTGACTTATATAATTGCTTTAGTGAGCAAGTGCTAGGCTTTAGCATAGGAATAGGGTGTTTATTATTAGAACTAGATCAGTTCCAAGGCTCATACCCAAATAAGCGGCGCTGCTCGATGCCTCGCTATGCACAAAATCACGCAAAGCTGCGCTACAGCGGGTTTTATACAGGCGGACTTGAAAGAGCTAGAAATTGGCCCAAAACAGACAACAGACTACCAGATTCCTGTACTGGGAACACTCCTCCAGGGACAGATAGGCTGCTCCAAGCTCCCCACTGCCACTGGTGAACAAAGAAGCCTCCCTCTATCCAAGAAAGGAAATGGCAACACAGGAACTTTCCAAAAGTCCAGAATACAGCAAAGCCTGTATTTGGACTACTCTAGGTCAGGAAAGATGGGAAGCAAGGATAACTTTTTTTTTCTTTTTTGCAACAAACAGCAGGAAATTGCAATAAATATGTAGCACAGGCTAGCGCACTTGAGTGTGTAGCCTCAACAAGTAAATGCAACAAACAGGACAAACTTTAAAAGTGCAGTTGCAAAAACAACTTTAGACAGTTTAAAACAGTTCAAGAAGCAGAAATATTTGCAGTTTAGCTAGATCGGACAGTCGCCCAGGTAGTAGCAGGAAAAAACACTTTTATCAGGTTAGCAGTCACTCTTTTAGCCTCTCTGCTGCTAGCACCACTCTGCAGGACCACGAGGAGCTTGGCTGAGTAGCAACAAGCGCAAAAACCTTGCCAAAGCGGGTTTTATACAGGGGGATTTGAAAGAGCTAGAAAGTGGCCCAAAATGGCCAATAGACTACCAGATTCTTGTGCTGGGAACACTCCTCCAGGGATAGATAGGCTGCTCTAAGCTCCCCACTGCCACTGGTGAACAAAGAAGCCTCCCTTAATCCAAGAAAGGAAATGGCAACACAGGAACTTTCCAAAAGTCCAGAATACAGCAAAGCCTGTATTTGGACTACTCTAGGTTAGGAAAGACGGGAAACAAGGATAATTTATTTGTTTTTTTTTTTGCAACAAACATCAGGAAAATGCAATAAATATTTAACACAGGCTAGCACACTTGAGTGTGTAGCCTCAACAGGTAAATGCAACAAACAGGACAAACTTTAAAAGTGCAGGTGCAAAAACAACTTTACACAGTTCAAGAAGCAGAAATACTTGCAGTTTAGCTAGATCAGACAGTCGCCCAGATAGTAGCAGGAAGAAAACACTTTTATCAGGTTAGCAGTCACTCTTTTGGCCTCTCTGCTGCTAGCACCACTCTGCCGGACCAAAAGGAGCTTGGCTGAGTAGTAACAAGCGCAAAAACCTCGCCAAAGTGGGTTTTATACAGGGGGACTTGAAAGAGTTAGAAATTGGCCCAAAACGGCCAATAGACTACCAGATTCTTGTGCTGGGAACACTCCTCCAGGGATAGATAGGCTGCTCTAAGTTCCCCACTAAGGGGGTCCTTTCTAAGCCTAACCAAGTTTTCCCAAAAGAACAATGATGTCCTGTATCCAAATAGGGCATTGAGAGCCAGGCATTTATAAGCTACCTTTGTCCATAAGGGACAAGGGTGCCAGCCCTGGTGAAAATTTCCTGTTCCCCATGAACTCATCTAGGTTGTGATTAAACTGGGTAATAGACAAACTCAGCTCCACATGGATGGGAAGCCTGTTCCATAGGACGGGCAGTCTCTGGGACATGTATCTGTCTCTCCAGCATGTTCTGAAAAAATTCTCTGCCTGTAGGTTTGCTATATCTTCTGGCTCAGTACAGATAGGTTCAATGAGCTCTGCCCACAATTATGTATTGCTTTTGAAGTTGTGGACACAGCTAAAGACTGCCTTTTGGTTGTCCTTGGCCTAGAAGGCCAACTTTACACTGAATTTGGTTTTGGCAGTGTTACTTGTCCTCTGAGTTATTTGCTTACTTTGAGGAGAGCACTTTTATCCTGTGGGGTTTTGCACCTCAATATTTTTGCAATGATTTTCTTCATTAATGTTATACACTCTATTGATGTTATTTCACCACTCACCTTTTTTAATGCTAGTTATACAAACCTTGCTTTCTGCATGCTCTTTGTACACAACCTTCTCATCGCTCATGTATTTTTTTCTGCAAGCCTCCTGAGAAGTTACAGCACCCACTGTATTACTTCCCTTAGCTACCTCTTTATCACCTTCCTTCCTCTTCTCCCTTCTCCACAACATACCTCTCAACCTGAAAATATCACAAATCTGGGCAAAGACCTGTGAAAAGTAGGTACAACCAGTCAAAATTGGGATGCTGATTAACATAAACCACTGGAATTGTGGGATAGCATCAACATGCATTTTCTGCACAGTAAGTTATGAATTTATAATTTCTGACATGAGTGTCTGCAATATTCATCTATTTACTGGTAAAATCAAAATTTCATGAGGGACAGGGAAAAAACAAGAGCAGATGACAGTGAGCTATGCAGGACAGGTCTGGGCTTAGACAACACATGTAATTATCAATTATCCAGAATTTCCGAAATGTCGAGATTTTTGCTTCATATTTTTGGTCTGTCTCTCTTAAATATGTTTTTCTTGCAAATTATTAAGGTTTGAAATCAGTAAATAATGACATACTTTTGAGTTTCCCTGGGAAAAAAATCACTTGCCCTAGAAAGAAAAACACAGCACTACAAACATTACAAAGTGGGGGCTATGCCCCCCACACCCCCCTAACTAAATATACCAACTACAAGATCGCACTACAGTGAGGAAAATGGCAAACTAACAGGGATGGCCAAGCAATTTCTTTCACAGGGAAAGAAATTGTTGATGTGAACATTCACTGTTTTGTGATTTTGAGGTTTAAGGGTCTATGAAGAGGCGTTCAATAGAATGCCTCTTTGAGGATATAATATAGACCCTGTATACAAACATTACTATACATAGAAAAAGAGAGATAGAGAGGACAGAGGGAGAAATAGAGAGGAAGTCATGTTAAAAGTGTGATAATGAGATCATTAGGTTATTGAAACAGGCAGGAAAAAGGTGCAATGAGAAAGAATCTAGAAAACCTTTTCATTATGGAATGCAAAGTTTGTATCCCTAAATTATAGAAAAAGTGATGTGTGTGTGTGTGTGTGTGTGTGTGTGTGTGTGTGTGTGTGTGTGTGTGTGTGTGTGTGTGTGTGTGGAATTTCTCCCTTCCACTAAGTTGGGCAACCTGCAGCAGTAGTTTGGGGAGAGAGGTTCAGGGTCCCCTGATTACATCCAAGACCAACGTTATTATTTTATTTTATTTTTATTTTACATTTGTTGACCGGGCTAGTCCAGCTGGATATATGTCCATTTTCAGTGGAGGCCCGGGGAGAAAAGCTCCACAAATTACAACAACATAAAAGGTCAAGACAAAGACAATAACAGTATAATTTGGTACATAAGTTTTAACAATTATAGTACAAGCCTAAGATTATATATTTTATATTTCAGTAGGAAAAAGGAAAAATTTATCTAAGAATAGATGAATAAGACTAATACATTTGTATTAGAAATGGTGTAGTACAAATCTTTATAACATATTACAAAATTAGATACACCTAGTAATTTATGATAAGAGATACTAAGGTCTCACAAAAACCTAAGAAAGAAAAACACTAGAGATCAATAGATAGAGTATAGAAGAACAGCAAACAAGGATGGATTTCTAGTGTTATTTAACACATAGGTTGTGATACTATATGAAGGTGTTTGATCATTCCACAGTATATACTTATTTACATGAGAAAAAATCCTAAGGAAGGTTAAGCTCGCTAAAAATGAGTGAGACAACACAAGATCATGATAGGCTAGGAATTGTGGGAGTCTAGTTAATAGTTATGTACTTAGTCTGGGTTAACACAGGGGCATAGCCAGTGTGATTTGAGGTAGGGTTTAAGCTTGCTTTTAAATAATACCAAAAACAGCAAATGAACTCCACCGGAAGAGCAGTGTTCCAAATATAAAGTCAAATAATAGAAAATCAAAACGGAACGCTATAGCTTGCAACTAAGCACACCAAATGAGCTGGTGGTACATTTGGTTTGCTTTTAAATAAGCTGACAGAGGATATTGAGGTTAGCTGGCTTGGGAGGATGTTCCAGGCTTTACCTACTGTATTGGAGAACAAGGTGTCACCAGCTAAGTTGTTGGATTTTGATATTTGTACAAGTAGGTTATTAGCTGAGCGTAAGGTCTTGAGGTTATTATAGGGGATGACTAGGGATGTAAGTATGGGTGTATTTTGAGGTAAATACAGGATCTTATGGGCTACTATTAATTGATTGAAAAGTATTAAATTTGGCAGCTCTGACCATCCTAACTGATTCAGATTGATACAGTGATGAGTTCTAAAGGAGGACCCAGCTGCAAATCTGGCAATATTGTTGTAGGAGGATGTAAGTTTACTCAGATTACTTTTACATATTTTGGTATAGATAGGGGAGGCATAGAGCAAGGTAGAGATGAGGTGGGTACGAGCAATAGTAACCCTGGCTGGAGGTGTAAGAAAGGGTTTTATTTTATAGAGGGAACCTAGTTTCTTGTTTACTATTTTTATGGTGTTATTAACGTGAGGTTCAAAGGACAAGTTGTTATCTATTAGTACCCCGAGTAGTTTGGTGGTTGGTTCAGGAGATATTATAGTTCCATCATTTGAAGTAATAGTAAAGTTAAGTGGGGAGGTTCTGCGGGTGGGGGTAAATAGTAGCATTTTTGTTTTTTTGGGGTTAAGGATAAGACGTCTTTGTAGGAGCCAATTTTCAACTATACTAAAGGTCATTTGGGTTAGTGACTGAAGTTCTGATTGAGAAGCAGCAGCGCATATGAGTGTGGAGTCGTCAGCGTATTGGATACAGTCAGCTTGAGAATTACAGAATGAAGGTCATTTGTAAAGATGGAGAAGAGTAATGGGCCTAATATAGATCCTTGCGGGACCCCTAGAGTGACTGGGACGTGGGAAGATAAAGTATTTTCCCATAGTACAGCCTGTTGCCTGTTATGTAGGTATGATTGGAACCACTGTATAGTATGGTTGTCCAATGACAGGTTTTTGAGTGTGTCTATAAGGAGGTGGTTATTCACCATGTCAAATGCTTTGGACAGGTCAATAAAAACAGCTGAGGATAGAGTATCAATATTACGATTGCTGTTAATACGGTTAGTGAAGGATAAGAGAGCAGAGGTGGTGCTATGAAATGGTCTAAAGCCATGTTGACAGGGTGCTAATAAATTGTGATCGAGTAGGTAGGTTAACAGTTGTATGTGTATACATTTCTCCGTTATTTTTGCCAAAGGAGATAGAATAGCTATGGGCCTATAATTGGACAACTCTTTGGAGTTACCACCCTTATGCAGGGGAATTATGTGAGAGACTTTCCAGATTAGGGGAATAGATCCTTCAGAAATAGTTCTGTTAATGAGGATGGATATGGGGTAGGCTATGACTTTAGCAGCTTTTGCAGGTATTCTGCAGGTAATTTATCAGCAGAGAGAGTAGTGGGTTTAAGTTTCTGTATGAGGTTACAGATAAGTGAAGTGGGCACTGGCTGAAAATGAAATTGATGAGAATTATTGGTAAAGGTTGTGGCAGAGCCTGGGATGCTAGGGGATAGCTGGTTGGCTAGGGATTGTATGGTTTCAGTGAAAAAAAGTATTAAATGAGTCAGCTATTTGGATGGGATTGTTGTGATCAGAGCCAGAGGGAGAGGGAGTACTTGAGCATCCAGGGTGTAGGAGGTTATTGATACCTCACCAGAATTTTTGGGGATTATTTTGGTTGGTTTGTTGTAGTTGGTAGTAGTAGTTTCTTTTATCGGCTAATATGGCTTTTTTTGTTTCATTTCTTAGCTGTCTGAATTGCAGGTGGTCTGAGGAGCTTTTTGTTGAGCGCCATTTGGCCCATTGTTTATTTCTTTGGAGGATTTTTTGTTTGGTCGTTTTGGTGAGCCATGGTGCCGGTTTGGTTCTAATTCTAACTTTGCGTAATGGGGCATGGCTGTCTAAAATGGTTAGAAATTTAGAGTTAAAGTATTTCACGGCATTATCTATTGGGAGGTATTTCAGGGGTGACCAGTCACAGGTGACTAGTTCAACTTGAAAGTGAGCAGGGTTAGAATTTTTGAGAGTGCGAATAGTTCTACAGATGGCAGAGTTTAGGATGACAGTTTTTGTTCTGATTAAATAGGTAAGCAAGTGATCACTTATGTCCTCAGGGAGGGTGCCTGTTTTACAGTTTAGTTGGGGGGTATTAGTGAGTATCCAGTCGAGGGTACTAGTTTTGTTGTTAGTTTTATTGGTGCGGGTTGGGGATGTTATAGTTTGGGTAAAACCATATAAGTTGATATGAGTAGAAGGCTGCTCAGATATACAGGAGTTCCAGTTAATGTTAAAATCTCCAAGTATAATGGTTTCTTGGGGGTAGTTACTTGAGAGCCAGCTGAGGATAGCCTCTAATGTGTTGATGTTATTGCCTGGGGGAAGATAGACACATGATAGATATATGACTTTGCTTTTGTTAAGCTGAACCTTAGTTAGAAGAATTTCTGCATTGTTGCAAAGTGGAGGTTTGGAGTCTAACAAGGTAACTTGTAATCCATTCTTATAAAGTATGGCTACGCCTCCTCCTTTTTTAGTGTTACGGTCACGTCTTATGATATTATATCCAGAGGGTAGAACTGCACTGTCTTGTATTGATGGATTAAGCCATGTTTCAGACAGACAGAGGATGTCAAAGGAATAAACATCAATAAAGGCATGCAGGTGAGCTATTTTGTTATTGATGCTACAAATATTAAGATGAGCTATCAGGAGAGAGTTGGGGGGGCTTGGTAAGTGTCTGTATGATTGAATTTGTTGGTGTATCAGGCTGTGTAGCTGTGATAGTGGTAGGACCTGGGATAGGGTGTATATCACCATCTAACAGGGAGTGGACCTGAACTTTTAGGATGAGTTGTAGAAGTTTAAAAATTAGGTTCTTATTTTTTCTAGCTAGTGGGTTACATTGAGAGATGTGATGGAGTCTATGAAATATGGCTGCTGAGTACTTAGCTGAGCTGGGAAGGTTGCTAACACTATGAGTGGAGCTGGGGGTAAGGACAGAGGTGTGTGTGATGTGGGTATGCAGTCCTAGGAATCTATGGTGTTCGTAGAGAGTAAGTAGATAGGGAATGATAAGTATAATTAGGAGTAGTAATAAAGGTAAGGGTTTACAGGATCCTTGAGCCATTTGTTTAGGTTAAGGTGGTTACATGTAGGGATATTTGTGGATAGAGTAGTAGGGTAATGAATAAAGATAAATGAGTGATGGTTCTTTAAGGGGGAGGAGATAGGGGTAAAGTGAGAATATAATAGAGGTAATAGCACTTTAAGGGGAGGAGTTAGAGGTTGGTCCTAATGCATAGGGGTGTGGCAGTTAGAGTATAAGTTTAGGACCACTGGGGGCAGGTGGCATTTGGGGGCAGGATAGGGGAGCAGAGTGAGCCCGCAGGGCGAACGGAGCAGGATGAGCCACAGAGGAGTTCACCCTAGGAAAACAATCAGAGGAGCAGTAAGCAAAGGTAAGTAAAGCAGCAGAGGGTAAGGTGACACAATGTCTTGATAATAGAATATGCAGAGAGGGTTGGCAGTGAAGAATATTAGAAGAAAGAAAGAATAGAGTGGGAGTATTAGCTCTTCCAGAATATTAGCATCCAAGAGCCTGTAAGTTACTTAAAATTGGAGTCAGAATGGTGGTCTAAAGGAAATTATTGCCCTCTAGTGGACAAAATCTGTATAGCAGAGGCAATATATACTGAGAAAAGAGTGCAGGGCAGTAAGTATGCTATAGAGGATTGAAGAGGAAAAACAGTAAAAATACTTGTAGTCTAAGAAGGGGGAAGGGGTGACAGGTATGGGAGCAGATAGTAAAGGCTGCCGGCTGTCCTGGCTGGTGAAAGTAAACTTACAACCTAGGATATCTCACACTAATTGTCTTAAGACTTTGGTTTAAAGTACGTACTTTACTTATAATTAAATTCCCTTGGGGACTGTAGCAGAGGGGAGGAAAGGTTCAGTTCCTTAGCTGAAACCGCAGTGTGTTGAGGAGAATAGTTGTTTTCAGCACGCAGGGCAAGTTCTCCTTAATACTGGGAAACCAGGTTGAGCAGCTGGGAATATAAAGGGAAAAGAGAGACAGTGGTAAGACACACAGAGAGATAAAAAATAGACAGTTACACAGGCTTATTAAGTAGTAACTTGAGCATAGAACAGAAATTAACTTGCATAGTAAAACAGTCTTGACTGCACATATTACAATGTCTCTATCAGTGATAATATTCAAGCAAGACACTTATAAAAGCAATATAGTTCAGGAGCAATAAAGGTTAAACTTTTCTATGACTCAGTCAAAGATTACATTCAGCAAGACACTTGTTAAAACAGCATATCTCTGAAACAATAAGGTTCAACTTGTCTTATAACTCTCTATCATGTTTGCATTTGTTGTTTGTATAGATAGATATTTTTGTTTTAGAAAGGTAGGCTTCTAATTAGTCCTCCTTATTTGCACACATCATTGTTAATTAGGCTAGTCAGTATAAGGTGCTTGGGCAGAGGATGCTGTGATTTCTGTCATATGTATAGTAATAGTATGCAACAGGAAATACTGCTCTATATAACTATACAGTGGTAAACAATAGCTCTGCACATCCATACGATGGTGAAAAGCAGAAACATAAACTCTATACAGCAACCTTAGCTGTCTTTATAGGTCTGAAACAACACTAGAATGCTTGTAGTCATTAGCGTTGTTAGCGTACAAAGAACGCCATGATTCCAGTCTAATATATAAATATATTATGTAACAAGAGCGGTTCAGAGTTTTAGTATTTGACTATGAAACAAATATATTGCTTCGGTACCTACCAGGCTGGATGAATTTGCACTGGACTCATTATGTCCATAAATCCTCCCTTTATCATGTCCTTTGCATCTGTTGTCATTTTCAAACTAAATGCAGGCAGGAAGTATCCTGCAGTCAGAAATCTGACATTCCTTAAAATGTGGGCTAATAAAGGTTAAAACAAAGTAAATTAAATAAAATAGAAGTGAGAACAACATAAACATGGGGGGGGGGGGGCATTTACCCCTCAGGTAGGTAGGTTACTCAAATACAAGTTGTGTCTACAGTTCATTGTAACCATCTTTAAAATAAACCAAATTAATTAACATGTTAAGGGTCTGTGCAAAGCAGACAAGTTATAGTGAATATAAAGTCTAAGTGACTCAAATCCTCCACCAAATTAATGTTAAGATTAGGACTGCAGCAGAGAAAGAGTGCATAAGCAATCATTGTATTGATGTGATGTCCTCTTTCATTGGTTACTGCAAGTCGTGAGCATGCCTGTGGCCATGAACAACCTTTTTTTGTATTTTAAAGCTCTCTGATAGGCAGTCAGGCCAAACTTACCAATGTGAGTGGGACTAGACTAGCATTTGTACTGCTGAAACCTAAGCAGTCTGTAAATTAGATCACAAGTACCACAGCACAGAATAAAGTTATTAATTATATTGTCTGACCTATTCATAGGTCACAACCTCTTACCTCCAGAGAGAAAACCGGAAATAATCAGGGTCATAGGCATTAAATCAGGGACCATCAATCCCTTATCGTCAGACTCAGGGACAAATCCAGAAATAATTAGAGATGCTTTTTCAGATATTAGTGTTATTAACTTCATACATTAATAGACAATATAATATGAATTAATACGAATGCTCTGACATAAAAGAAGTCCATCAATGAAGTTAGGCAACAAACCAAGTTGTCCCGGGACATCTTCATGAGGGGTAAGATGGATATTAGTGGGTGTTAAGTGAGTTGGGAAGTGAAAGGGTTAAGTGGAGGCAGCGAGGATTGGGAGGAAATGAGATAAGGGTAGGGAGGGGCTTAAGCGGTTTAGACAAGTGTAGCTGGGTAAGCAGTCTCATTTTGGCATGAACTTGCTGCCCTCCCACCCTCCCCTTGTTTGTTGAGGGGTTGAGATTTATCAGTTAGGGTAAGCGGAGAAGAGGGACAGGGTTACCCTCTTCTGTTCCCCCACTGGTGTATGGATGTTCATTTCATGGAGATGGGGAAAGGAAAATGAGCAGCTGGAGGAAGCTTGTTGAATAGATAAGCAAGCTGAGGTAAGGATGCTGCTTATTTGGTGGAAGGTAATTCAATGAATGGTGTATGAAGTGCGATGGGATGCTGCTTCATAAGTAAAGTAAGTGAGCAGAGGTAAGCAGGGTGAGTAGGTATGCTGCCCTTATTAGCATTACAAGGATGGCACTTCATAAGTAAAGTAAATGAGCAGAGGTATGGACGTTGCTTACTGGGACAGGGTGAGTAGGTATGCTGCCGTGATTAACATTACAAGGATGCTTTATGTTGTGTTTAGAATCAATGATAAGTTCAGTTGCAAATAATAAAGTTGGTGAACAAAGCTACATTATGGAAGTTTTGATAAAGGTCATCAAATGTCATTCGGTGTGATGTGTATATTGAAGGGGACCGGGACAACTTTAATTATTAACATTATTTATTAAGAGTAATCCACCTCCCTTTCACTCAAAATTGCCAGTTTTAGAGGGACAGCAAATTTCTTTGTTGAAATTAAAGACAGTTGAGAGGTATGACAGGGACATTTTTTTAAAACGTACTACTTTGCACAAGAAATAAGTTGACAGAATAAGAGAACATGAATTAACATACAGTTTCTAAAGTAAAGTCAGTAACTTTAAAGAGTATTACTATTCGCTCCTATGTACCACATTTTGTCAAAAAAAATATCTCAGATTTTAAGATGGAAAGAGAAAAAAATGAACCAAATTTAGGCATTATTGAGAGGATTTTAGCAGCTCTCATTTGTAAACTGTCACTTTCGCTCAATCTCATAATCACTTTGCTTTTACTACATCCTCGGAGTTTTCCCCACCTCTTCTGATTGTACAAACCACGTGGAACCCCACACATGGGAATGACTGCTACAGCAGCATTTATTCAACATAATCAGGAAATAAAAAGGTTTAATCAGAAGTTGTTTATCACATTAGCATAATTTTTAATCAGAAGTTGTTTATGATGTTAGCATCATATGACAAGCTATAACTATCAGCGCCTGTATTGATGGCAAGGAAAAGGCACCACATGCCAAGCACCACCTTAAAATAAACTCGCCTCCCCTTCCACCCACTTTTTTTTTTATGATCAAACAACATTCAATTTGTTGACCTCCACTGGTTAAAGTACAGCCATATAAACATTAACATGCAAACTTAAGTAAATACCTATTCATTTCATTACTTATCACTTCTGTTTTTTTTTCCAGCAAACATCTTTATCAAATGTTCATACATGACATAGGCAATCTTATACAAATAAAAAACAAACAACTTGACACCACTTTAGTGGCAAACAGTATACATCACAGACACCAGTGAAACAACTGTAGTTGCAAACATTATATATCATTTATAATCTACACAGTCATTGTCAATTAAGGATTATATGGCTCATTCAAATCCTGCCTCTAAAACTTCATTCCTGCTCTGCATATATTATTCCCACAATTCCCATTTTTTCCTATGTAGTTTGCTCTCTCCCTTTTCTAAAGATCCCAATACCAGTTGTTTTATCTCTGCTACTATATTTACTACTAGTAACAGTGGTCTACACTTTGATTTCCATTTTCTAGTAATTGCTTTTTTGGCAGCCACCATAATTAGACTCAGCAAGGCTTTACTATCTCTAGGCAATTCAGAGTCTGTATTATAACTCAAAACAATCATCTCCCAATCAATCCAATTTGCTCATCCAGCATCTCTAACTGAGCAGTCTGCAGGGAATCCCTAACGTCTGCCAGCTCATTACCAGCTGCTTAAATGACAGAAATCATGCCGCAAAAAGCTATCTATTATTTCCAAATGTTAGCCCCAGTCACTGGTCTCTTTCCCCTACTGACAGCAGGAAATCAATGCCTGTTAGAGTCAACAGACAGCAAGCAGTATATTACAGATATACCACCAATTATCATTCACTTAAAAAAGTGTAAGTGAAAATTATAAATAAATAAAAAAAAATGTGATTTCAAGGGGCCACTCAGGAATTTGTGGCACCCCATTATTTTAATGCCAAAACCAGGGAATTCATAGGTTCATAGGTGTGTACCAGGCCAACAGCCTTGGAGCCTTTTACAAGCCTAGCCCATAGAAGTGTCCTGGCATCATGCTGCAGTTAGTTCCCAGTGCCTTTATCAATTACAGCCACTGGAGTGATCCCTGGGGAGAACTTTCTATTTCCCATCCACTCATCAAGATTTCTCTTCAAAAAGGCCAGTGAGGTGCTCTGCTTGCCATGTACGGAAAGTCTATTCCTGAGCATGAGCAGTCTTTGGGTTATGAACCTGTCCCTCCAGCATGTTTTGTTGATTATGGTAATGAGGCTGAGGTCCCTGGACCGTGTGGTGTGGAGGGATTGGGATTTATTTAGGTGTAACATTTCTAAAAGGGCTGGGTCAGACATGGCTTTGTAAGTCAAGCAGAGATTGCCTCTTAATAGATGATATGAGACAGAGAAAAGCTGACGTTTTTTGAGTCTGTCCATGTAGGGCATGTGTTTAAGGCCTAGGATCCTCTTTGTGAGGTACTTTTGTGGCCTTTCCAGCTGGTGCAGGTGTTTAGTGAGGTACATGCCAAATGGGGCATTATACTCAATGATTGGTCTAATGAGGGAAGAGTATAGACATATGGTGACCTCTTTCTTCCTGGATGCAAAACCCTTAGTAATGAGATGTGCCACACAGAAGGACTTTCTGACCACAGTGGCAATGTGGTGATCAAAGGAGAGGTTGCTGTCAACCTGTGTCCCCAGATCTCTTATAACGCCTTCACTGTTCAGTGGGTTACCATCAATGTGATAATTAGTGGGAACTGAGTTTTTCCCAAAGGAATGATGATGCATTTTTTGGCATTAAGCTTAAGGCCATGGTTTCAAATCCAGTCATTGCTCTCAGTGAGGGGCCTTTCTGCAGGATGTCTACATCACATGGGGAGTTAATAATAGCTCCCAGCTTGCAATCATCGGTGAACATGATCAGCCAGAGACCCTCTGTGTTGATCTAGACTTCGGAGAAGTAGATGCCAAACAGGAGAGGACCCAGGACTGATCCTTGTGGGACTCCACTTGTGCCTGGTCAGCAGTATGACTTGGAGTCTGCTACTTTCACACTGTGGGTTCTATCTGTTAGCCAATTTGCAACCCACCTAGTGATATAGGGATTGATGCCTAGTTTGGTGAGTTTGTCAATAATTCCTGAGTGAAGAATGGTATCAAAGACCTTGGCCAGATCAAGGTAGGCTGTATGCACTGACTTACCTTCATCCACAGCCCTGGTGACTAACTCAAATAAGTCAACTAGGCTGAGCAGGCATGATCTCCCTTTCACAAAGCCAAATTGCGTGGGGTCTAGAGTTTGGAGATTTCCTATATCTTTGTTAATCCAGTCCATGATGATGCGCTTCATAGCTTTACATATCAGACTGATCAGGCTAATGGGACAATAATTCCCAGGGTCTGTAGTCGCTCCCCCCTTTATGGAGAGCGATGACTGTAGCAGTGCACCATTCAGTAGGGAGAAAGACTGAGGTGAGGTTGTGATTGGACAGGGCACACAGATGTGGTGCCAGTTCACTTTATAGTTCATGTAGAACACAGCCAGGGATATTATTGGGTCCCATGGAAGCTGTATTCTTGGTCTTGGATAATGCAGCTTTAACCTGTGCTGCAGTAATGCTGGGTGCCTGGCATTCTTCTGGTATTGTGATTGGTCCTTTAGGGAGGGAGAGAGGGGTAAAGTTGGCACTGAATCTGTTGGCCATTATGTTGGCAATATCTGTTGACTCAGTATAGGAAATTGTGCAGTAACTCAGAGAAAATCTGGGTATTGCTGTAGAGGTTCTTGATATAACTATATAAGGCTTTGTGATTGTTTTTAGTGCCTACCACAATTCTGCATTCATAGCTGGCTTTGGAGGATTTGATGAGGGATCTCAACTTTTTGTCCAGGCTAATAAGGGAGTTTTTCCAGTCTTGGGGCTTCACCTTTTTCTGCAACAGTTTCTTCCTTCTGTTGTAGAGTTTATTAATGGCAGGGGACAACCAGATTGGCTTCCTTTTTTGGAGGAGAGTGTCTTGGTTCTGTTGGGTATGGCTAGTTACATGCATTTATGTACATGTTCGAACAGTGTACTGGTGTATGATTTGGCAATCAAGCAGCTATTTTCCATTGGCATGGGTGCCGGGAAGTTAGCCAACTCTGTTTTTAGGAGTCCAAAATCAGCTTTGGAGAAGTTTTTTAAGGTGGTTACCTTTGCGTGGGGTGTGGGTGAGATGTGGATTTCCATGGTGATTAGTTTATGGTCGGATCTGTCCAGGAAGGGATTGAATACTGGTGTAGAGAAAAGGTTGCCCATGTTAGTAATAACCAGGTCAAGGATGTTGCTTCCTCTAGTGGGGGTCAGAATGAGCTGGTCCAGGGCATTGGAATTGATGAATTCCAAGAAGCGTTGGACCAGTATATTGGTCCTTGAGTAGTTTTCCCAGTTGATGGAGGGGTAGTTGAAGTCTCCTAGTATAAGAGTGTTGGGTTGGACCCTAATAGTTTTCAGGGTGCTTAGGAACGTGGAGTGAGAGTCTAGGGACATGGCTGGGGACCTATAGCAGGTTATGACCTGGATAGCTGTCTTACCCAATGTTAGTTATACCTGAAGTATCTCAGATGCATAATGCTGGGCTACTAGTCTGGAGGTGTGCATATCCTTTATGAATATGGAGACACCACTGCCCTTGGAGCTTTGATCCATGTTTCAGGTCTGAATGTTGTGGAATGAGTTACAGCATGGTAGCACAGGGGTGCTTTCTGCCGCTTTAAACCAGGTCTCCGTTACACCACAAATGTCAATGTTCTCCATTTTGAGCAGTGCTTCGAGTAAGTGCATCTTGAGATTTAGACTTCTAATGTTGAGCAGCATGACCCTCAGATTGCATTTATTTATAGCTGTTGCAGTGGTAATTTGGTCTTTGGAACACTGCCTAAAACAGGCACTATAGGGCTGGAAAGAGCCTTAGCCAGTACCTGGAAACCCAGGGATGACAGATGCAGGCAATCTCTGGCAAAGCACTGAGGTCTGTCAATCATGTCATCCCAAGCAGAAAGATACTGGATCCCCCCTAGAATGATACCAGGCACTTAGCCAATTGCTGAAGTCAATCATTTTTTGTTTGTACTGCGGTATCATTCTGGGCAATGGTAGGATACTGCTCAGGGCTAGGGTCATACCTGCCTGGGCCACATAATCCGAGAGGTCCACCATGTCTCTTTTCATGTAGTCCATGGATGTGCATCTCAGGTCACTCACACCCACATGGACAATGACAGAGTCATACTTGTACTTTTGGAGTGACCTGAGTGCATGCATTATGTGTTGGATTCTGGCACCTGATAGACAGTTGACTGTTACCTTCTCCTTATTCAACCTAGTGAGTGGGACATCTGTGTGCCTCACCATTGAGCCAACTATGACTAGTGTATTGGGAAAGATGTTTAGCCTTAGGGGCTTAGGTTGAGGGGCACACTGTGGAGATGAGCTATGTGTCCTCTGATTTGTGCTGTGTTGTGGTGGTTGAGTGCATTTCTGTTTTAGAGGTCTCTGCTGTTTGGGTAAATTTCTATTGGGAGCCTCTGTGAAGGTGGGTATGTGGTTTGTGTTTTTATGTGAGAGCTGTGATGGTGGGTGTTATGGAGGGCTATGTGTTCCATGTGATGTGGTGCAGGTGTTGACCACCTCCTCTTGACCAGCTAGTCCGGTCTTGGCTGGAGAGTGCATAGCTTCCAATTTGGTAATATAAGTGCACCTCTTACAAGTCTTAGTGTTAAGAGGTAAGAGGAGAGGGTTGTCTGTGTACATGAGGCAGTTGCTACACTGCCTCAGAATGCCCAGGTGCACAGGCAACCACCCTCCTGGCATGATTAAAGGGTTGGTAGGAACCTTAACAGTTTTCTAAAAGGCATTTATAGGCTAGGGCATGGGTGGTCAAGCAGTTACAGGCTGCCTCCTTCCTATTCCCTATCCACTGATCAAAGTTATGCTTGGACTGGGTTAGGGAAGAACTCTGGTTTAAATGAACTGGAAGCCTGATCCAGAGAAAGGGTAGTTTCTGAGACACACACCTGTCCTTCCAACATGTCCTAATTATGTTTTTCAAGCAAGGTCTAAGTCCTTAGATCAGATATTCAGAAGGTCTACCAGAGCAAGATCCAAAAATGGCTTGTATGCCAAGCTTAGATCACCCCTCAACAGTCTGTAGGAGACCAAGTACAGTGATAAGGCATTCAGGCTATCTGTATAGGACCAGTTGTTTATGCCATGTATCATTTTTGTGAAAAATCTCTGTGCACAATCCAGTTGTTGCATGTGCCTGTTCAGGTAAATACCAAAGGGGGTGCTGTACTCAATGATTGGCCTAGTGAGGACAGAATACAGTGAAACAATGATTCTCTTGGACCTAGATGCTATATCCTTGCTAATAAATTGTACAACATAGAATGATTTCCTTACTATGGTTGATGGACTCCACTAGTGACTGACATCTTTGTGGAGGAGAATTCCCCTTTCCTAGCTTTTTGGGTCCTATCTTAGAGCCACCTAGCTATCCAGAGGGTGAAAATGAGTTTACACCTAAATCTGTGAGTTTGTTTACAATGCCAGCACATGGTACTGTAACAAATGGCTTGGCCAGGTCAAGGTAGGCAGTATACAGTATTTTGCCATAATTAATTGCCTTAATAACCTTCTCAAAGAGATCCACCCATTGAGTAGGAATGATGAAACCAAACTGGATTGTATCTAGTGTCTGAAATTTTCCTATGTCTTTGTTAATCCTTTCCATGATAATTCTTTCCATGGCTATGTATATGAAATTAGTAAGACTTATGGTTATGTAGTTAAAGGGTCCAAACAAAGCCAGGAATTGTGTAGAGACAGATGACCACTGCAGTTCTCCATTCACTTGCCATGAAGCCTGTCTGGAGGCTACAGTTAAATAAATGCTGATAGGATGTAGTTCATGCAATTTAGGAGGCATCTTGGGATATTACTGGGGCCAATTGATTTGGTATTCATTGTCATAGAGAGTATGTGGGAATTATCATATTTCCTGAGAGATTAAAATTGGAGCTGAATTAGTTGTCCAGTAGATATTGTCTCAGTGTAGGTGGCTCAATTTCCAATTAGTTCTGTACATTGTTGTGCACTGTCTGTGAAGTTGTGGGCATAGTTAAAGAAAGCCTTATGGTTGTCTTTGGCCTGGGAGTTTAATTTTGCCTCAGATTTGTCTGTTATAGACAAGTATTTGGGTCTTCTTGTTGCACTAGCTTCAGATTTATTAGAAATACAGTTAAAATCACCCCGTAACTAAAATGACTTTTACATTTTTCAGAACAAAAATAAGATGTTTTCTGCCTATTTTGATGTTTCCTGATGTTTTCATTTCAAAATGAATATGGGAGGATACAACAGATTTCAAAATGAATTTCTGAATTTTCTAAAAATAATTAAAATAAAAAAAAATCCAATAATAAACATTTATTAAGATTTATATGACTGAACATTAATGGTATAAACAAGTGCCATAAGAGAACAGTGGTAAACAAATATGCTAAGACAAATAGGGTGCAAATTGTACTTTTCCAAGAGACTCATATCCACCAGTCAACTGCAGATAAATGAAAATTAAAACAATAATAAATTCTTGTACAATCCCCTTATAATAAATAGTAAAATAGGAGGAGGACCAATGATTTTATGGAAAAAGGATTATTCCCAAGATCCCGATGAAATTTATGCTGCTGTTTGTTCTAGACCTCCCACTTTGATTTCCACTTCTGCCCTTGGAAATTCAGAGCCTGGGGTGCAACCAACAAGTTGTTATGGAAATCTGCAGGACTGGTTTGGTTCTAAATATGTTTTTGGTCAAAATGGCTAGGAAACTCCTTTTTGTGCTGCTACTGACTACGTTCTTACACCTGATGCCAAAATTCATAGATTTGAAAAGTTGCTCACTAAGTTTAAGATTCTTTAAATGGACAAGTCCTTTTTTAACTATTGTTTTGCCAACAAGCAAGTTCTGACAGGTTTGAGGATCTATAAATACCCCAAAGGGGTGTCTGCATGTTCAGTCCTGCATCATGAGCTGTTGAAATTTTTCAACCCGAGCAGAATAGAGATTATGCACAGTATCATTCAGGACAACATGTGGCAGCTGGCAAAGTTGGAGGATGATGTGAAAAAACTGTATGAGGAGATGAAGATAGAGTTATTGTTTTTCGACCACTCTGAGGATTTCAACAGGATTTTTAGGAAAATTGAGCAACGCAAGGCGGCAGCTTTTAAAATGAAACAGAAAAATATTTGGAGGGACATCAAGGATTATAAGGATAAAACAGCTTATCCAGGTCCATGGGGAAAAAAAGGGCCTTGGGAAGTCTCCTCCCTCACTTCATAGTTGACCAGGTGGGAACAGAGTACTATGACAGGGAATCTGCCCATTTTTGGAGGAGAAAGCCTCCCTTGGAGGTCATAAGAACTGGTGAAAAAATAGAGCAAGCAGGGGATGCATACACAGCATCCCCAGAATGGGTGTTATTTCCAATCTTCATATCCCGGGCAGGAGTTCCAAGGAGCAAATTATTGGAAAGCACAGCATTGCAACTAATAGTATCAGACAATTTGGACATTGTTTCAAGAGGTACTGTTTACAATATGAAGGCTGCAAAATTTACAATTTTACTACACTCGAGATTTCCCCTGTGTTTGGTAGTTTGTTCCAAAAATGTTCACATTTATTCCTATTAATAAGCCTAGGGTAGTTGACTTCCTTACTGACTATATATAAGGAAGTTAAACTTAAGATGTCTCTTTTCTGACAATGTAGGGGCTTCTTATGATAAAGGGTTATGTAGAAAGACTATTTTTAACCTGCCCCTCGCACCACCAGTGGCTCGTTTTGAGTAGCTCTGTGAGCATTTTGTTAGGGATTGGTGAAAAATGAGCAAACCCAGGTATTAAAATTTGATTCATGAGGAAAGAGAGTTATTGTATGCATTATCTTCCAACAGGAGGTTATTTGTTATGAAACCTGACAAGGGGGGGGGGGGTGGTCATTATGGACCACTTTGTATATTTCTCTAAAATGTCAGAGTTTCTTATTAATGGGAAATTTTTTATAGAAGTTTCCCGTAACAAGATTCATATAGCATATCATGCTATTGATTGACATTGGAGGATAGTTTTATAATATATGACTTGCCTCCTAAAGTCAGGGAATCTTTTGTGGTAAAAAAAAAAAGGAGGATCCTGGCTATTTTTGGGATACTGAAGATCCACAAATTGGTTATGGATCCCCCCTTGAAACTGGTAGTTGTTTCAGCAGGTGCTAAAATGGAATACTTCACCAAATACGTGGATTTTAAATTTAAGTCTTTTTCTGTTGACAAGAAATATCTTTTAAAGGACTCATGGCCCTTTTTTTGCAGACATTGGTAAACACTCCTTTCATTGATGATAGTTAATTTGTCACTATGGACATTAAAAATTTGTTTTTAGTGATACCCCATAATTTAGGGCTTGAATGGTTTCATGAGGCATTAGTTGCTGGTGCTGCTCCTAACAATTGTTAAATTAATTTAATTTGACAATGTATGGAGACTGTTCTTGCTAACAACCTTGTGTACTGTGAAGGCAAATATTTTAAACAGTGCAAGTGGGTGGCCGTGGGTGCAGCATCAGCTCCAATTTTTGCAAACATGGTTTTATGATACTGGGAAAATTCCTGTAGTTTAGATTCACCTTTTTCTTCCAATATAGCATCCTACCTTAGGTATCTAGATGACATCTTTATTTTATGGAAAGGGAGCTCCAAGGAATTGGATGATTTTATTAGGTACTTATCTGACTCCACAGACTTTTTGGAGTTTACCTTCCAGAAAAACAACCATTCTATTAATTATCTGGATATCACCCTATATAAGAATTTGGATCATAGTAGGTATGAATCTAACATTTGCCATAAGGATACCTTTTCAAATGCTTACCTGCACTTTGATAGTCAACACCCCTGGTGGTAAAGACAAATTTGGTTAAGGGTCATTATATCAGATTATGTAGGTTAATATAGGATGATGACACTTTTTTGAGGAGATGGTCAAACTTAGTAGTATATTTAAGGATCAAGGGTATCCTCAGAACCTACTTCATTATTCACGAACTTGGGTTACAGAGGGTAGGAAAACCTGCTATGCTCCCCTTTTGAATTCAAAAAGTAGGGTTTAGGATGTTGAGATCCCTAAGCAAAGGTGAACCTGTCACAGGCATTTGTGATAGAGTATAATATGGAGATTTATTATTTAAAATGTTCCATTAGCACTCATTGGTACTCCGTATTTGGTACATTTGGCACTCACTGGTACTCTGTATTTGGCACATTTGGCACTTACTGGTGCTCCATATTTGGTACATTTGGCATGCAGCAACAACTGAGCGATAAACTATGGTTTGTGTACAAGAACAGTAGTCATTTAAAGGCTATTCTTGAGAGGAGCAGTTGTATGGAAGGTACTAACATTAAAAATCTGGGTATGAAGAGATGTGGTTCCTGAAGACAATATAGGTACATACTTATAGGATCACATTTTTCTGTCCAAGCATACCCCAGGTTAATTTCAGTTAGGGGGAGGTATGTCTGCAGAACAAAAGGGGTAGTGTACATATCCTTTTGTGCCTCTAACCTGGCATTTTATATCTGGAAAAGACTGGCCTTTAGAAACTAGAATATACCAGCATGTTTACACTGTTAGTAAGGCCAACACAACTAATGCATTGTACAAGCATTCTACTAGTTGTGATGAGTTTAGGAAATTTGCTTTTACTGTCCTAGAAGAGGTTCCTACTCCTAGTTTGGTGTGGGGGGACTGGGTACTTTTGGTTGAGTGAAAAGAGTATTATTGACAGGTCTTGCTCAAAGCAAGTGTTCTACCTGGTTTGAACAGTGTGATTTCAGTCAAACCTATTTTAAGAAGCAAAGTGGTATCGCTATGATATTTTTACATATTTTTTTGTATACATATTACGCCCTTTAGAACAAAGTATTTCTTATTATTACTTGGTACTTTTTCTTATGTATAAGTTTTTTCAACTTGTATATATGCAATTTCTACCATTTTTTTATTTTTTGGTAGTCATAATGATTTTTAGCTTTTTATTCTGCATGCATACTGTTGTTGTAAATAAGTGCTTTAATGCGTGTATCTCTCAAAATTCATTCATTGTTTTTTGCCACCTTGTCTTGTTTAAAAATGAAGTGAAGTGGTTGTGTGATACGTTTCTGATGAAGTTCACACTAAACTGAATGAAAGCGCTTAAACTTTAATGAAATTGAGGTTTGTGTCTGCTGGAACAGTGTTTTGATCTTGGAGTTTTGGTGGAATGCACTGTTATTCATGTTGGTTACTTGTTTTTTTTTTTTTTTTTTACAAAGTCAGGAATGTTTTTTTTTATATGTCAATTATTGAAGACAGTAATAGGATTTAGACTGGAAATCATAATAAGTAAAAAACATCTTAATTTACTTCTGAGCAATATGAAAGATAACTTAGCAATGGGGTGATTTTAATTGTATTTTTAATAAATCTAAAATTACTGCAACAAAGAAAATGCAGAGTTTTGGCAAATTCTAAAGCCTTGAAAAATGGATAGACATATTAAATTTGAAGGATCTATAGCAAATAAAGGAACTCCTTGGAATTTATGCAAATTCATTCACATTTAGCATGCAGTCTAGAAAAGGTTTTTATCTCTCAAGACATGCTAAGATAAGAAATTTTTGCAATAATGTCCTGTACATTTTCAGACCTAAAGTAAGGAACAAATTAGTAAAATGTTTAAGGAGGAAAACATTTTATCACTGCTATGCCAGATAAAACAAAAGCAGTTAATTTCTTACCTGGATTCATAAATTGTATATCTATATTTATCTCACTATATATATATATATATATATATATATATATATATATATATATATATATATATATATATATATATCCATATAATAATATATAATATATATACATATAATATGTATGTATATGTATATATATATATATATATATATATATATATATATATATATGTGTGTGTGTGTATGTATGCATAAATATACATAAAATCTTTTACTCTAGAAGCTGCAATATCCCTGTTAAGACAAGTTTCTGAGATAGCTCAGATTTCCTGTAGGTTTACTTCATGTTTCTATATTTGCTATAAGAAAGTCAGTACAAATGTTAGTATTAGATGTTAAGCATACATTATTTTGTTTTCCATTAGTTTAAAAATCTAATACTGTATCAGAGTGAAGAGATTTTCACAAAGGATCATAATTATAATTTATTTACTTTAGAATAACTTTTAGAACAGAAACTAGTTCAAACTTCTCTGCATCATGTAAACCTATGCAAATGAAATGGTTCTTCTACAAGCATTCAAAAACTACTTCCTTGAAAACAAGGACTTGAGAGTCTAATAGCTCATACAGGGAACTATTTGAACTTGAATTTGAGATCAAACAAGCAGCTGCTACAATTTACCTGAACATATTATTTGAGTTTGAGTGAGGTAAGTGTGGCAGCCTTTGGGAGGGAGTGGGCGAGAAACTGTGGTTAGTGCCTGGGAAGGGGATTTAGGTTTTGGGAATGGAATGGAAGTTTCAGCATTAGGTAATGGGATGTTAGTTTAATGGTATGAAGGGCAGAGGAGTTTTAGGTTTAGGTTTATGGAGGTGAGTTTAGGTTTGGGGAATGCTTGGGGTATTTAGGCTCAGTTATATTGTTGATTTAGGTTTAGGGAGTATTCAGGGACTTTAGGATTAGGGGAGAGGTAATGAGTTTTAGGTTTAGGAAGTGATCAGGGGGGTTTGGTTTAGGGAATAAAGAGTAGAGTTTATGGTTAGGGAGTGAATACCCAGATTAAACACCCACTGGGGGGGTTAAGGTTAGCGTTTTGGCTCTGGAAGGGCTATACAGTTTCACAGGGTTGGGTGTTGGTAGGGGTAAGAAGTTAAATAAGTTCAGGCTTGTGGGATTTAGAACACTTGCCTTTCAACAACAATCAAGTCTGTTGAAAGCTACTAGCATGTCAATACTTGCAGTATGTCCCACTAACCTCTCATATGACTTTAGTACACTGTTTTGGTTAAACTATAGCGGCGTACAATCAAATTTATTTTTTTTTAATTTAGTTATTTATTAAGCACAAACAAAATAGTATTATTTAAAGTATTTCTAGTGACAAAATCATTTTTGTTACTGACAGGTTTTGGTTGAATATAATGAAAGCATTTTGCAATTTTTATATAAGATTTTTCATTTTTTGAAAATGTAATAAAACTTAATTTTTAAGAATAACATCTAAAGTTGATAATTGCTCTCAATTTTATGTGAATTTCCCAGTAATATGATTTTGTTAATGAACTTCACATTCAAAATATCATAATCTTATTGAAATTATAAAATGCATATATCAATTATTATGATTACTTATATTTCATAATATAGTACCAACAAATGAAGGTAAGCTTTCTGTTAAATTATTTTTACCAGTTATTCATTGGTATCATTATTCAGCTTGTGTCTGAAATTAAAAGTTATATTGCTAGTGTAAAGAATAATGGGGGAGACATTACTGATTAGTACAGTTTATTTTTATTCTTTTGATGATTTAGTACACCTCATAAAATCTGCACAAATATGTTCCAAATATATAAGGTTCCTATTTTTCTACTATGTACATGTGCATTGCTTTGCAACTAAGGGGTACAGTTTTACTGTCTAAGATGTTAGTCAGCTAGAAGGTATTTGAAATATTTTGAAAACACAGGGGTAAAGAAGTTTTTGATTTTTTTCCCGTATATGTGCATTCTTAGAGGTAGTACACACACACACACACACACACACACACACACACACACACACACACACACACACACACACACACACACACACACACACACACATATATATATATATATATATATATATATATATATATATATATATATATATATATATATATACATATACTTTGAAAACTCAAAAGGCCAGATTACCGGATGTGATTTTCATGAGATGCCAACATCAAAACCTTGATTTCCTGATTGAGAAATTTTTATCAGGGTAAACACTTGCCAAAATTTCATGGAAGCATACTGCAGTAGGTAAAACCCACCTAGGTGGGGGGCTGTGCCATTCACCCACCACCAATTTGGGGGGGATTCACCTCTCACACATTCCCAACTATATATTCCAAATCTGCAATCACACTACAGTGGGAAAAAAGGGCATATTTCTCCATGTTGGGCAAGTGTTTACTTACCCTGATAAAACGTTCACATTTGGTAAATCAAGGTTTCGATGTTTTCTCTCTCTCTCTCTCTATCTATCTATCTATATATATATATATATATATATAGTTAGTTATTATCTGCTGCACTTTGAGTGCCATATACCTGTCAGTGATAAGTCAAAGCTAAATATGTTTTTTAATTCTACAAATTACCATGCCCTTTAAATTATATTGTTCAGTCTATTTGCCTAGTTCTACCTGAAACTGATATAATAACTTCCCTAATACCACTAATATTTTCTTTATTTTGGATAAAATTAAAATTAGCACTTAAGATAAAATATTAAAAAGCCTAAAATCACATTTAACATTATATTAAACTGTTTAACTGCTGTTCTTGGAACTAGTACATATTTAAGAGAGTAATTTCTTTATTCTGCATTAACCATGACTAAAGTACTTCCATATCTGTTTGCATTTCTGAATTTGTTTTGTACTACATACTGCCATTTCATTTAATTATGACATGTTCAGTCATGTGGCCAAGAACTCTGCATGTAGGACCACTGATTCAGGCAGCAGGATATATAAATATATCCAAACTAGATGCCTACTGTTTCTTGTGGTTTAGTTATGACATGCATACCAGTCACTGTCTCTAGACATCCTGGATACTGTAGTGGTAGGTACCAAAGCACTTCAGAGTAGTGCAGCAACTACAGGCTGTACATGAATATGTCATCTAAGTTTTAGATGTGGTCAGGATACAGTGTGAAGTATAGCACTAATAGTATAGTGGTTATGTGTTACTTCCATCAGTGGTCCCTTAGCAGTAGCAAATGTTCATAATTTAGGGAAAAACAAGTTCAGATGGATAAGCATATTTACAAAAGAAGTGCTGATATAGGTTATATGGAAATTTGCATTCTGGGAACTCATGCAACACTGCCAGTTCAATAGAAACCTGTGAGTGTGCCTAGATCCTTCTATGTGAATTCTTTGTCTGTTTGGTCTTTATTAACATCTCTAATAATTGCTTTTAATTTCCAGATATATCACAGTGTCTAGAAATACTATATGCTACAAACCAATCCCAAAATAAACTTCCTTCTGAAAGTTTTATGCAGAAGTTATGTTTTTTCCTCTTCTGAAGAACCTGCTTTCTCCTATACATGTTCAGTCAGGAGTATGTAAAACTCTCTATATATCTCAATATAAAGATGTTTAAACTTTTTTGGCAGATTCTAAATGTTTAATGAAAAATGATTTTATTTTTAATAGTTAGGGTTAGAATCTCACCCTCAAAATATGTATTTTATTATTATTATTTTCCTTTTGCACAACCTTTATACAAAAAATGTTGTCCACCTCAATTTTTTCAGTTTTTGGGTCAAAGTTACTAGAGCATAATCACCGTCAGCTTTACATCTCTTTAGAAACCTCTCAAAAACAAAATCGCTGGATTTAACATTTTAGCCATATCACTCTCTTAGCAGACTGGCTATCAAGTGTAAACATATTCCTTGCTATGTTCCTTCATGTTAAACAAACAGGAGCCACAGTAAAGCAGAACCTGTACTAGATGCAAAACAATGAACTCAGCAATGTACCACACAGATTTAATGAAAAAAGCAAAGCTTTCAGGTTCACAAAACCCTTCCTCAGTGCAAATATTTGGACTGAGGAAGGGTTTTGCGAACCTGAAAGCTTTGCTTTTTTCATTAAATCTTTGTGGTACATTGCCGAGTTTGTCATTTTTATGTATATTCCTTCATGTAAAGGGAAGAAAGCAACAAAGTATGTAATGCCTTCAACCTTTAAGATTACAGAGGAAATATTTTTCTGCTTGAAGGTAATTTTAAAGCATATTGCGAGCCAACCAATTTACCATATATTCAACATTTAAACCTTACAAGAAGTTGAGGGGTTCAAGAATCGGGGCGTTAGTAAGTGATTGATTTTAAATATAGTGCTTAAGAGCAACAGGCTAATAAATCAGGGGTACCCAAGAAAGAAAAAGTTTTCCTGGCATGAGAAATAATCGGGGCAGAGGAATAATGTTAACAGAACTAGATACAACACCAAAAAATCCATAAATGTGAGTAGAGTGAGTGAACTTTCTAAATTTTAGTTTAAAAGTACAACACAAGGAGAGCTTGTAATTTGGCTGAGCATTCCTTCAGGAAGTGCTGCTAATGTTTACACATACAACTTTTTCATAAGTAAACTATAATTTTCTTTGAAGTTTAGAGAACCTCTCTCTTGCTTTATTTTGTACAACCAAGTCAAAACAATAAACTGTTTTACTGACATGTTATGCTCAAAGCTACTTTCAGACTATCTAATATGTTCAGTCCACTTACCTGCTTAATAAATGAATGAATGATTGAATAACTAAAATAATAGCATCCTTGTTCAGTCAGCATACATATTAACCTTATTATATTATAGCAATTAGCACTGAGTTTTCTTACCTGCAATGTTTGCAAGAAACCCTCTTGTGGATCACAGAGCACAGATGAGATACGATGGCTGTTTCTCATGCATCTCTGATACGTGTCCTTCGACACAGGAAAAATCTGCCGGATTACAGTCATTCTTCCCAATGCACTGTGCACCATCTCTAGTATTTCTGTGTCACTAACTTCCTGTTGGTAAATGAAAAAAAGAGGTGTTACTCTGAAAATAGTCTGACAATGTGAATTACAACTTCCACTCATTTATATAAATACAGATATCGTACTACCAGGAATCTTATCCATAATTTATAAGGCTATGTACAGGTGCAAATAGGAAAATGTATCTAAACTGTAAAATTGCACAGTTCCAAATGCAGGGCTGCTTTCACAAAAGACGGTCGACCAGCAGGGGGAGACAGAAGAGGAAAGGATCAGTAGACGAGCAGGAACAACAAGGCCCCACGATAAAGAAAATGTGGGGGAGACAAAATCACTAGTTATGAATCTTTCTGGAAGGGTCTTAAATGAATATGAAGAACAGGTCCTAAGTAAAGGACTGGGATTCATCCCCACAAAGAATAGTGATTTAGTGGACACCATTATAGAAACGAAAATGTTTATCCGTAATTTACAACTTAGATTAGATTTCGGACAGTTTGATAACAGCTTAGATCAGAATAAGCATCGTCCAAACAGTACTTATGTTCCCCAACTTCATCCAACTATAGAGGTATTTGGGAATGTTGTGGAAGATGATATATATAGATGTTATCAGGAGAAAGTACCACCAAGACATGGACGTAATTTGAACTATAAACAAAGACAAGCGATGCAATCTCTAAGAGATGACAGTTCTATTGTAATAAGACCAGCTGATAAGGGTGGCCCCGTGGTCATCATGGATTATACATATTATGCTGGCAAAATGATTCAGATGCTTGGAGATAGTAATACATACATCAGGTTAACCAAGGGCACTTTAAATGAGATGGTTTTTAGCGTTTACAACACCCTAGATGACCTAGTAATGTCACAAGATATAACACAACAACTTTATCAGTATTTCAAGGTGAAAGATCCCACCATTCCGATTATACAGGGACTCCCTAAAGTCCATAAGAACAGCTTAGATCCACCATTAAGACCCATCGTTGCAGGTCAGGGATGGGTCACTGAACCTCTATCCATTTATTTGGAAAGTGTATTAAGACCTATAGTCAGCGAAAATAAGAAAATTTTGAAAGACAGTAAGCAATTTCTTTTAGATCTATACTCCCAAACTCGACCTTTGGGTGAACAGCAGCATTATTTCTTTGTGACACTTGATGTAGTCAGTTTGTTCACTGTTATTCCTAATGACACAGGTATAAGACTGACAACTGAATATTTGAAAATACACTCAGATTTTTCGGATAGAAAGGTGGATCTCATTGCATTGTTACTTGAGACTGTATTGACTAATAATGCTTTTGCATTTCAAAAAGTTATTTATCTACAGAAGGATGGCGTAGCTATGGGCACATCTTGTGCAAATAGCTACGCCAACCTAGTCATGGCTAGGTGGGAGGATGTTCACCTTTATGATAACCCACTTTTTAAAAAATACGTTGGTATGTATTGCCGGTTCGTGGATGACCTCTTTTTTATATGGTTGGGGGATGAACCCTCCTTAAATAATTTTGTATCTTACCTGGACAACACGACGGATTTTCTAAAATTCACTTTGAATTTCTCAGATAGGAGTCTACCTTTCTTGGATGTGGAGGTAATTAGGATGGCTAATGGTATGATTAATACGACCATTCATAGGAAAGGGTGCCAGAAGAATAACATATTACATAGACAAAGTATGCACCCTGGACATGTCTTTCAAAATGTCCTTAAAGGACAATTCGTGAGAGTATCAAGATTGAATTCACAACAAGAGAATTACGATACAGGAATAAAGGACATGAAGGAGAGATTCCTAGAAAGGGGTTATAAGGAAAAAGAAATATTAGATACAGTTAATATAGTGGAAACTTTAAGAAAAAGTACTGCTAAACCATATTTTATGGCACAGGAAAGAACAACAAATAGTTTAACATCTTCTACAACTGAGGTCAGAGCCAATCTCACTTTCAGTAGGATGAATCTGGAAGTGAAAAGATCCATGAATAGGCATTGGGGAATTCTGAAATCAGATAGAGATGTCAGTGAGATTGTAGGCCCAATACCACGTATAGCCTACAAAAATCATCCTAACTTAAAGAGTATTCTATGCAGACCAAGATACCAATCAAAAATTAAATCTACAGATGATAGGAATACTGTATCATGTGGCCACTGTAACCAATGTGTCTACATAAATAAAGAAACTACTTTTAAACACCCTATTACAGGACGTATCTATAACTTTAATACTAACACGAATTGTGAAAGTAAGAATGTAATATATATGGCTACTTGCGTAGCTTGTAATGGATATTACATAGGGAAAACCAATAGATCACTTAAGGAAAGAGTTAGGGAACATACTTACCACATCAGAGTGGGCACTGAAACTAATGCTTTGGCCAGACACAAAAGAATGGCAGGTACTAATCACAACTTTAAGTTTTGTGTTATTCAATGTATTTTTGAAGGCTTTAGAGGTGGTGACTTAATCAATCGAACATTAGAACAAGAAACGAGATGGATTATAAGACTAAGGTCTGACAGACCACCTGGCCTTAATGACAAAGTACAACTAAAGCCATTTTTGAAAAGTAGAAGGTTACGTAGATGATGAGATTTTCCTCTTTTCACATTAGGTGGATTAAGGGGATATGTGAGCCTATTATTAATGACCTCGTGCTTGTGATGTAGATTAGTGACATGAAAAGTCTATATGGATTTTTGATAACATTTCTTACATGATCAGTGTTTCAAATCAAATAATCACGAAGAAGTACGTTCCCTATTCCAAGGAGTTGTGTGTTATATAGAGATGTATGTAATTTGAATCATATGTTTACTAAAAGAGTATTTATATAACATTCACATTTGTTAAGTCCCTAGCAATTAGTATCTACATATTTCAGATATAGTACTTAGATTATATTGTAGACATTCGTTTGACTTTATAGAGTATGATAAAATAATATATACAGATCTTGGGACTTCAAACGATCTAAATCAAATGTTTTAGTGAGGATTTCTGGGACGTATAATAATGAAGAGATACACATTATGCTTAAAGGTAGCGAGTAGCGCATGGTATGCACTGTAACTTAGGTTTTAATTTTTATATAAAGTTTTATTAAAGTATCATCACTATTAATTTTGAAGGACTAGAAACCTAGGCTTTCATATTATTGTTGATTAAGTGCTTTGCACTGTTTCACAGACACCTTTGTTATTGCCTTAGAGCCTTATGTCACGGGTACATCCTGCGTATATTAATTTTTCATTAAACGCACCAGTAGACAGCAATATTAAATATTGTTTCAAACACATTTTATGCTTAGTTAGGTGTATCTTTATAGGGAGCGAGTATCGCTCTTATTTTTATATAAAGTTATGTCGAAGCATTACTACCATTAACTTTGAAGTATTCGTAATGCAGGTTTTTAAACATTGTTGATAGAGTGCGTTACGTTGCATCACATATATTTTTATCAGTGCCTCAGAACCTTATGTCACGGGTATGTCCTGGGAACATTAAGGTTTTAATAAATGTAGTAGTGCACAGGCACATTGTACAATGTTTAGTTAGTGTACGTTCATGTTTATTTATATTCTTATGCACGAATATTATGGATTTTAAGTGTACATTTTCGACGTACACTGTTATTTTATTGAGAAAGGATGTTACGTTTATGTTATAATAATTTAGTCCTTGTCTTTTTAAGTTAGTATAACATGTGACAAATAATGGTGAATTGACCAATAGCAAGTTTTGGGAAGTTTTAAAAGCGTTTTTTATTGTTCTACTTTGTAATAAGAGTCTGAAGAAGCCTTTGGCGAAAGCGCTTACTCGATGGAATAAAACTACTTTTATTTTTATTTTTATGAGTGTGCTCTCATCTGTTGAACTTTTTATTTTCGTTTTATTGCCTTTGGAGATTCACGCATTGGTGCTTGGACTGTGTAAACTGTAAAATTATATTACAATCACAGCCAGATGTTGGTCAAATTCGGGCCCTAGGCAGGAGAAAGGATTGAGAGCCCTCCTATACACACAGATGAAAATGCCAAAGGGCAGTCATTCTTCTTAAAGAAGAACAAATGTCCTTAAAGAAGAAATTACATTTTTTTTTATGAGAAGCTAAATGTTGTTGCAGCCCCCCCCCCCCAAGCCAGCATGCCTCCTCACAGCCAGTGGGAGCCTCAGGCGACTGCCTAGGTTGCCTTGTGCTAGATCCAGCTCTGATTACAATACATACGGTGTGCTATAATAAAGCAAATTAAATATTGCCTTAGTGTGTCAGGTACAACATCTCATATGTTACTAATAATTGCATATAAAGCAAACTGTTAAAAACATCTAATTTTAATAATTAACACTAAAGAAAGGTAATCTAGAAAGCTCACGTCAGTCCTGGTATCCCACGTCACCCTGGCAGTGACACGATTAACGAGAAACACAGTATAAAGGATTAGTACAGATACAATCACTTTAGCTATCAGCTCTAGGAGACACACACACTCTCTCTCTCTCTCTCTCTCTCTCCCTCTTAATAATGGCCTCCCTGTGGGAGGAATAAAGATGACTTGTTGAAGATTCAGGGAGATGGATGAGTGTTCATGTTCATGTACTGACTAGTGTAAAGACATAGTTGAGTGTCTGCCTCCTGTCTCACAGCCCTTTGGTATATGAACCCTTGCATACTACTAACTTACATACTACTAACTTACATACTACTAACTTACATACTACTAACTTACATACTACTAATCTCATCCTGCCAGTTTTTGCTCTCAGTATGGCACCCTGCATCCTCAACACAGCTGAAATGTATTCATTCACTTATTCATTTATTCATTCCCTCTGCTGGCTTCTAATTCATGATAATCTGCCTCTCATTCTTATCTGATCTAGTTACGAATATCCTTCACTTCCTCCTCTCTAAAATACTTTCTGGTTTCAATTCTTTCTTCTAAATTCTTTCCAAAGTTCTTTGTAGTAGTCAGCTGCATTGCCGTCCTACCTTGTGCTCTTTCTAGTCATAATGGCTATTTGTTAATTCTTTGGATCAGCAGTAACAAATCTAAAAAGATATAGTACAACATCAAATGTTAACACAAAGAAAAAATTTAAGCTCACTCAGAATATCTTTGCAAATGCTATTGCATTTAGTACAAGTGTCAACAAGAAGAATTTAAGTGTGACACCAAAAGGAACAGAGGAGGCAGAGCATGTAACCAACGTTCTTTAGCATCCACACTAATGAAATGATGTTATACCTTCAGGTGCTTCCCTCAACCTGACTTCTGCCATCAGATTATGTCTCTGCATATTTGAAACTGGAAAGTTCACCCATTATATAACTGTTCAAGATGGCCCTCATACGATACAGTGAGCTTCTGTTGTTTTGATTCATAAAAACACATATGACTGAACTCTTTGGAATAAGAATGCAGTTAAGGTATAAGGCTATTGAGGTCTCCAGGATTCTTGCTCAATCACACATAACAGAATGGTTTCAGACATTTTTCCTAAATAAATGAGGGTGAAGTAAGACTTTAAATAAGACACTCAGCTTTCTGCAGCTAAAGACAATTGTTTAAGAAGAGTTATACAGGATGTTTACAATGACTGATTAAAAAAGTCAGTCTTGGCACATGTAGAATTAAGAAGTACAATTATCTGTTGCACATTTATGAAATAATGAGTATAGCTTCTTCCAAATGGTGATCATCATCTCATTTTGGCTTATCCCAGTTAGGGGTCACCACACTGGAACAACGGTCAACAGAATGATTGGCAGTGGAGTTTTACGGTGTCGAGTTGCCAGCCTGGAGCCCAACCTTCCACTGAAGGCACATGCATGCATATACTCATACTTAGGGTGAATTTAGAGTGTCTAATCTACCTGTAGCATGTTTTTGGGATGTGGGAGGAAACCCAAGCAACCACAGGGAGGACATGCAGACTCCACACATCATCAGCATTTTGAAAAAGCTGGGCGGCAACTCTAACCGCTGCACCACCACGGCCGCCCAGCTAATTTGAAATGCTGATGATGATCCCAAACAAACAAATAAAGAAAAAAAAGACTCAGAATTATTTTTTTCTAATCCCTTAAGTAGGTCTGAGACAAATGCATTGACCTGCACTGGTTCTGGAAAGCAATCCCCTCTTGCATCCCAATACTCTTTTCCATCATCTCTGACATTGTACCTTTCAGCACTAAGCTCTTTTTAATACAGGCAAACAATTTTTCTAGACTCTGCAGTAAGAAGGTCAGAGTAGATTGATAGCTACCAACTAAAGACTATGTTTTCTGAAACTGTGGATACAAAACATTAGGAAAGTTTTCAGTTTGTCAGTGAATCTTGGGCTTACATTAAGGCTTATTTTCTACACTCACTTCTGACATAGACAGTCATACCAAATAAGCAACCATCAAAATAATCTAAAAAAGTATAAATGCAGATAGAATGACTGGAAAGACTGAACATCCTTCCCCAGTTGTTAAGAAACGTACAGCTCTGCTGTGCTAAACTATCTGTTAAATTTCCTTTCCTTCCTTTCATAAGAATTTAAAACTACAAACAAGTAACACGGTTTTCTGCAGTTTGAACAAAAACAGCTGTAGGAGAACGTTAAGCTATAGCAATCAGGAAACTATTGCTTGTCATACAAAGATACTGATACAGAAGCTGGGGCATGCTAAATCAATCTTGTATCACATAGGAATTCTGATGTCTTGGGATCATATGTAAATTTCACTCTGTTAGTCCAAAATAAAGCTAAGCAAAGTCTGAGAACATTTTTACTTGTTAGGAAGGAAATCGCATAAGATACGAGTAAAGTCATTCAGGTGTGAAGTGGATGCATTTTCATTTAAATGACCTGCTTAGGGATGAAGACAGACAGAATCAAATCCAGGACTATATCTAGAAGCTTTAACCTTTAACCTCTGCAGGGCTTTTTTGATCTTCTTTACAGAATGTTCCAGTAAAGTATGAAGGCCATTACTTTCCTTATTCTTTCACAGTCAGATTTGATAAGGCCTTATTTTGAAACTCTGTACATAATGCAGCAAAAAAGTTATACAGGACTGAGTGAAAGGAAAATTCTTGTCTGACATAAAAAAAACCTTTCCTAAAGATGTGATAGACAAAAATCACATTTTGATGGCTAAAACAAAGAAATTTCCCATCATGTTATTAGTTAGCCTGCAGAATCTAATGTTAAACATAATACCGTCAGGAGATTCTCAGAGCTTTAAGCCATATGATGACTTTTATTTCTTCTAGGAAAGCAGATTTCCTGTTTTAACTTTGTCACAGTCTTACTTTTAATCTCACTGTCAAATATAATGCTTCATTTTAGTTTTAAC
>NC_056748.1:846360922-846385922 GCF_019279795.1 Protopterus annectens | reverse complement strand
TGACTTAACATTTGTTTACTGGGATAGTCCAACTGGGCTAATTGCCCATTTTCAGTGGAGACCTGGCTAGAAAAGCTCCAGAGAGAAAGAAAAGCAGTACAGTAACATACAAGACAAAATAATACCTTGAAATGTGTAAGCATTAGTTATCTAGTACAAGAAAGAAAATTCAGATAATATCCTTACCATAGATCTCTCCCATAAAGGAGGCCTCTTAACATGTGACGTATGAAGAAGGTTAGGGCACTTGTAAATGATGCAGAATTTCTTCCATATCTTTATTTAGAGTATATAAGAAATCATCTTTTAACTCAAAATAGGAGTAAGAAGTAATATTATTTTATTTTTTATTTATTTTACATTTGTTGACCGGGCTAGTCTAGCTGGATACATGTCCATTTTCAGTAGAGGCCCGGGGAGAAAAGCTCCACAGATAAGACAATACAGGATACATTTACAAATGGTATACATAACACAGTGAAAGCCATAGGTATCACAAATTTATAAAATAACAATCAGAATATTATACAGATAATACTAGGTCGGCGACCAAATGAAGTCACAGGGGAGGGGAGGGTTGCGATCTCTGGTACAGGGTAAATACTGCAGCGGCTAGTCTGGTTTAGGACATAGGCATAACCAGTGAGACTTAAGAAATATTTTGAGGTGATTTTTGAATTGATTAATCAAGGTCATTAGTCTGAGGCTATTGGGTAGAGAGTTCCATAGCTTTCCAATGGAATTGGCATAGAGAGCATCACCTCCAGAGTTATTAGATTTAATGGTTAGAACCTGAACACTATTAGCTGACCTGAGTGATTTTAGGTTAGAGTAGGAGGTCAGGATGTTGCTCAGAGAGGGGGTTCGGTCCGGGTGGTTGATTATTTTGAAAGCCTCGGTAAGTTGGTTGAGTTTGAGAAGGTTGGGGAGTTCGAGCCATCCGAGGGTATTTAGGTTGAGGCAGTGGTGAGTATGATACAGTGTTCCTGTTATAAATCTGGCTATATGATTATAGGCAACAGATAGTTTATTGAGTTCCCGCTTGTTGAGGAATGACAGTATTGGTGAGGCATAAAGGAGGGTGGAAAGGAGGTGAGTGCGAGCAATGGTTAGTTTAGTATGAGGGGTTAGGAAATTTTTTATTCTGTACATAGATCCAAGTTTCTTGTTCACAGATTTAATGGTTTGGTTAATGTGTATATCAAATTTAAGCTTGTTATCTATAGTCACACCTAATAGTTTGGTGTGAGAGACCGGGATATGATGGTACCATTTATAGATTCCACGTGGAACGTGTTGTCCGCATTCAGAGGTTCTTTACCTAAGGGAGTAGTTGCAGAGGGTAAAAAGCAATAGTTTGGTTTTAGTAGGATTAAGGATAAGTTGCCTTATAGAGAACCTTTTTCCACTAACGTAAAAGCAGTTTTGGGTGATTGTTTGAAGTTTCGAGGAGACGTCAGAACAGATCAGGGTAGAGTCGTCTGCATATTGGATGCATGTAGAATTGGGGATGATCGAGTGAAGTTCATTTATGAAAACTGAGAAAAGAAGAGGACCCAGTATAGAGCCCTGAGGAACACCTATGGTGTTGGGAAGTAGGACGGATAGCTTATTTTGCCATTGGACGGCTTGTTGCCTACAAGAAAGATAGGCTTTAAACCAGTTAATGGTTGGGATGTCAAGGTATAGGGTTTCCAGGGTGTGAAGCAGTTGCTTATGATTGACCATATCAAAGGCCTTTGAGAGGTCAAGGAAGAGGGCAGAGGAAAGTAATATTACTGTCTTGTATACTATTCTCTCTTACAGCCTTGGTTATTTTTCCATCTTCCCTGCTATAAGAACCATCTTCCCATTGTGCCCTTTTAAAAAGTTTATGTGACTTAAGTTGAAGTCTGATAACTTAGTATAATTCTCTTCAGTAGCTTGTTCTGAAGTGAAAGATATGGCTTCTCTCCACCCCCCACTATGTCTTCCCTTACAAAGGACTGATCTGTAAAAGTGCATTGACTGTTTCTAATCTTTTAGGCATTTCTCCCTATAACTTAATGTGAATAGATAGTACCTTCTCAGTCTGTTTTCCTTCTATATGTTGGCATTCACTGTGAAGGTTATTTCTGAAAAAGAAATGTCATCTTCAGTTTTACTTTCACGAGTTATTTCTGAAAAAATAAATGTCATCCTCCGTTTTACTTTCAGTACTTTGACATATCTATTGCTGTGAGTCTGCCTTTAAATTTTGTGCTTTACATTACAGAGCTGGGTTCACACCTCTACCTTTTTCTACCTATCCAACTTACAGTTTTCACTCTGTTTGGAGGGATCTCATTTAACTATTCATCTT
Organism: Protopterus annectens; assembly: GCF_019279795.1. Taxonomy (NCBI): domain Eukaryota; kingdom Metazoa; phylum Chordata; order Ceratodontiformes; family Protopteridae; genus Protopterus; species Protopterus annectens. The sequence continues at coordinate 846,383,581 of NC_056748.1, read as the reverse complement.
CCTCAATGTTTGTTCTCTTACATTTAGAGTTAACACTATGTATATGTCTCTGTCTAGATGCATGTCTTAAACTTATTTTTATTTCAGAGTTCCCAGTCATTTCACCTTAATTTCCTACATTGATGTACATTACATCTTTAATCTTCTGTTGTTTTATTATTGGGGTTGGTCTCTGTACGACATAGTGTCCTATACACTGTCTAACCACTACCAAATGCTAGACCATATTTAGCTTTTATGCCAAATTCTTTTCCTGATTTTGAATGACTGTAGGAGTCTCACTCATTGCCCCTCACATTCTTATACTGAATGGATAGATGAAGGCTCTTTTTTGATATCTGCTTGCCACACTATGATTAAAGATTTTCCCTCCCCCCACATTTCAAACTGTGCTTTAAAGTAGAACAATATCTGTTTTTTTCCCTTAATGTTTTTCTCTTTCTGTCTTTTGATCATCAAGGCTTCACCAATGATACACAGGACCTTGTGGGAAACCTGTATGTAGAGCCACTATCAGTGCAGACACCGATGTTGTTTGTAGTCCTGCCAGCATGCATCTCATATTAACAAATCCCCAGTAGTGGAAGATATTTGCATCCTCATACAAGAATTTACTGTTAAAAACAAGAAGGCCCAGATAACTGTTACAAAAAGAAAAACAATAGTACTGGAAGAAATGACAAAGTTAAACAGCAGAGAGAGGTTAGTGAAGATGAGGTTCTTCACCCTGAGCTGTGTAAGACAAAGTAAAAAGATGCATAAAATGAGTTCTCTTTAGGATGTTTTGGACTAAAGAACTAGTCTAAAGAGAAACCTTAAAAGTGAATCTCTAAATCAGAGATGGCCATGAATCAGATCATTTTTTTTTAATTTGTTTTATTGAACCAGTGGTAGGGTCTTGAAAAATGCAAGGTGGTCCAGTAAAACAGATGGAGACATTTATTAAAATTCCACACAGAATCAACAGTACAAGCTTTTGTATTTAAATAAGTAAATGGACATTTTAAATGTGAGTCACTAAAGTGAGAATGACCCTGAAGGAGAATCAACAAAGTTATAACTTAATTTACTGAAAACTGGACTTACAGGTTGCTTTGAATCAACATTTTGAAAACCGTTAGGCAGTTCTGTTAACCTTCCTGTCAATTGTCCCTGATTTTGCCCATATTAATAGCACGCCCCTTATAAGATGTTTGCTTTTCTGGTAAACATACTTCTCAACTTCTAAATGCAAGAAATCTGGAAAAAGCCAAAGATAATGGTGAGGAGAGTTGCCCAACATCAGGGGCAAATTTTAAATATTACACTTTCAGACTCAGAACATTGCTTGAATCGCATGCTTTGCATTAGCATGCATTTTCTGAAGGATATGAAGTCTGAAGCTCAATGTCATTATCTAATAACTTCATTTCTCAATGATTAACCAGAAAATCGTGAATTGTACAAGGAACAGACCAAAAATATGAGGCAAAAATCTGGATATTCTGAGAAAATCTGGACAGATGACAGGTATGCTGGTAAATCCCATGGGACTGCAGTCAGTTAATAATCTCAGACATTAGAGTTTCATACTTTTTAGTGTTCAGAAAATACATATTGATGCAAAACCTATTACTCAATTCATTTTTAAGTGAATCTGAGAAATACTTTAAAAAATGTTCCTTATTTTCAACCTTTGGTTCCCCATTGCTTTTGGTTGTATACCCAATTCTTGCGTAAAGAAGTTCATAGTTGTGCTTGTTGGTTCAGCATCCTTATCTACAACTTTGATTTAATATAATATTAATCAGAAGCACAAATTGGACTTTGTATCGAAATCTCATGACTCACATTATTGAAACTCATATGATAAAAAAGAAAAAGAAAATACAAGAAAAGAGTGAATACTGAATATTAGTCTTTTACTTTAAACTTGGTTTTGCTGGGGAGAAAGCCTCCCCCACCTCCTAACTTTATATATACCATCTCCAAGATTACCACACCCATGAGAAAGGGAATATTCCCAAAAATAGCAATCCTGGATCTAGTATATGTAAGACTGGACTTTTGGATGTTTGTTTTTCACATTGTAGGACTAGTAAATGCAGGTCCCACAATTTTAAATGGTTACCCACAAACTGGCAATATGGCTGCATCTACCTTTGCAAATCATACCAGATGCAAGAATCACGCTGCTTGACATCCAACTCTCTCAAATACATCAAAATCCATAATAACCAGATATATACTCACTTGAATCAAGGTGAACCACCACCATTAGTCCACAGCTAAAAATATACTAAAAGCAAAGGGCACAATGTCTTCAAATGTTTAAGGATGTCAACTGGGGCAGGTGAATGTAGAACAACTGTTAGATGTGATGAAGAAATTGCTGGGGCATAAATGAGAAAAAGAATGCAAAGCAGTTCGAAAGGCCATTTCTCTAAGTGAGTCAGTGAAGTTTAGATCTGTTTCTTTTACAGATGGCATTTTACCCTGGTTTGGATGAAAAACTGCATTTTAGCATACCCTTATTAGAAAGATGTAGGCAGGATAGACCTGTGCACTATCACTGGTACTGGAGCTATCCTGATGTTCATAATATCCTTTGTGTGTTAAGTAAAACGATCTTACTGCTGATGAATGCATCCATCCTATTTTTTGCTCATATTTTTAGACTCATATAGCCTTATGTTAAAAAAGATACCCTGCAATTTTTCTACTGCTGTCTCCTCCCAGTAAATCTCTGACTTTGAAACAGATAGAAACAGCATCTTTAAACATTAGTGCTCTAGGAACTACTCCTAAAGTGGCAACATTTTCTTTTAAATGCCTGTGAAACTTGTTTCAGGTATTACTGGATGGTAGGCAATGATGAATTATGAATCTAAATGCTTCAAAATCTTTACTAAACTGCTTCTATCTGTAACTGACAGCACACTGATATTTGTGAATAAATATATTTTTTATTATATCACTGTCTGTTGCACAATTGTAGTATGTCATACATACCTATTTAAAAGGATTAAAAAATCTAATAAACTAGTACTTCCACTGTTGTGTTCTTATGTCATAAATGCATACTTAACAGGATTTATACAATGAACGAGCATGGAGCCAAACAGCTTGTGATATGCATGTTTATGACTGCATAAGTGTATACTTGATGTGTCAGTACATAATCCAATAATAGCATAATGCACTTGGTGGTGGTGCTGCGGTAGCATTGTCGCCTCACAATAAGACGTTGTCCTGTTCGATTCTCCGCTAGAGCGTCTTCTGTGTGGAGGCATGCATGAATGGGAATACCTTTGTTGAAGGTTGTGCATCAGGGCTGGCAACTCGGCATGTAAAAATCTATTGCCAATCATTAGCGGACCGGAGTTCAGCTGTGGCGACCCCTAACCGGGAAAAGCCGAAAGACACAACAATAAATAGAGCTTTGATCCAACATGGCTACTAAAAAACAATACATAAATAAATAAATAAAGCACTGGGACACTGCAAGAACCACTCCACTCTTGATAGTGATGTGTGATACAGTACAAAATGACGGCAGGTCATGTTGCTGCATGGTATTACAGACAGCATCAGCACTGGACTCACTACTGCAACTTTCTTCAATTCAGACATCTTAAACAATGAAAACCTGAGGTCGTGTAGCTCTAATAGTATCTGATCTCTGAGTATTTTCTTTAAATGTTGCAACTTCAGATTAAATATCTGTCTATGATTGAAGGTGAAATCAGTGGACACTCATATGAATGAACCATTTTCAGGCTGTGAGTAACAGCAAACGCTCATATAAGTGAACATTGTTTTTAATGGAGATTTAGCTGGCAGTCTTTTGTATGGGATCATGGTGCAAAGGGGTAATGGAATTTGCCCTTTCACCACTGTTGTGCAATCTTGGAGTTGATATTTATATTTATAAGCAAGTGTGGGTGGGTACAGAGGAGCTTGCCCCCAGGTAAAAGCTTAGTTTTAATTTTTGTTGTTTTCAATCATTTCAAATTCAATGTAAAATGATGTTTCTTTATTTCTTCCATGTTATGAATGCTCAATGTTTGATGAGACCCTCATATGTATGTATATATGTGTACACATACACACACGCACACACACACATATATATATATATATATATATATATATATATATATATATATATATATATCGATATGTATATAGATAGATATGAAATATATTCAAAATCTCAAAAACAGACAACATTGAAAATAAGAAAGGTAGACATATAACAGCAACAATCACAAAACAACAGCAGCACATTACATTGGGTTATCACACTGATGGAATATTAAAATCTGCCAATGTCACTAAATTTTTATAGATCAGGAAATAGTCATGAAAAAATGGCAGTTCACAGTGAATGAGAGACGTGTCCTGTATGCTTTGGGTTTATGTACGAGATGATAAGTTCCCAAAAATAGGAAGCCTGTTCTATTCATCATTGGTATGTGTGCCCATGTGAGGAAAACTGCAAAAAATAAAGGGTGCTGGGCATGTAATTGTAAAATGAAGGATAAAGTCAAAGGGAAGGTAATTAGTATACCTGGGTAGATGGTGAGCAGTTGTTGAAAAGTATACCTCATGGTCTTCTTCCTGATGTAGCAAAAGTAGAAAAATATAGATATTCTGATGATTTAGGACAGTGTGCAGCCATGATCAGGGGTACACCTTGTTTAGTCATTGATGATATCAAGGCTAGCACATCCCTGAAGTGTGTGTGTGTGTGTGTGTGTGTGTGTGTGTGTGTGTGTGTGTGTGTGTGTGTGTGTGTGTGTGTGTGTGTGTGTGTGTGTGTGTGTGTGTGTGTGTGTGTGTGTCTGTGTGTGTGTGTGTGTGTGTGTGTGTGTGTGTGTGTGTGTGTGTGCATGTGTGTGTGTGTGTGTGTGTGTGTGTGTGTGTGTGTGTGTGTGTGTGTGTGTGTGTGTGTGTGTGTGTGTGTGTGTGTGTGTGCGTGTGTGTGTGCATGCATGCATGTACTTGTGTGTGTGTGTGTGTGTGTGTGTGTGTGTGTGTGTGTGTGTGTGTCATATTATAGCATGTTGATTCATACTGTGAGTATTGACAGAAAGCAAGCAGCAGTTTGGGAACATGGGGTGGTTCTGCAAATTAGAGATATGATAATTTTCTGTTAAATTCAGGTAGTTTCCTACAAAAGATATTTATTTATAGTAGTTGCAGAGCTAAAGGGGTGGCATTTTCTATTGTAATAATCTAGTAGGCCTTAGCAGTGCAACCATTTGATTAATGAACAGTACATCTCTAATGAAGGAATGGAGCTGTCATCAATCATATTGGGTTTAGTATGTGTATCCCTCTTTTCATTTCTCCAAGGCTTTTGGGTCTCTAATACCATGATGAGAATGGACCCCATTCCTAAATTTTATTTATTTATTTTATTTTACATTTGTTGACTGGGATAGTCTAACTGGATTTATGTCCATTTTCAGTAGTGTCCCGGGGAGATAAGCTCCAGGAGATTACTAGACTAATAACATACAGGTACTAGTTGTTATACAGTTAAATACTACACATTTTAAACAGTTCAGGAATCTTCACAGTTTATACAAAAAAAAAGTTACATGCATTAAATAAGATATTTTAGACTTTATGTACAAGACTTCATTAGTAACTAGAAAGTAATTGTTAAACAAATGCATACTTTAAGTTTCAACAGTTCAGCAATGCTCACAGTTTAAACAATACTTGTTGCCTGCCTTAGGTAGGACGCTTTAGAATTATATGCAGAAGAAGTTAACTAGATATTTTAAATCATCTCTATTAGGATAAGATATGTTTTTGCCAAGGATAGGCCTTGATCTAAAAAGACACAGATAGAGCAGGAATTAGGTCTTAAGAGAGGGTATTTGGGATATAGTATGAGATTAGTCTGGATTTGTACAGGGACATAATCAATGGGTTTTAAGATAGAGTTTCAGATTGTGTTGAAAAAGTGTAAATGAATACAGTGATGTAAGTTCATGGGGGAGTTAGTTCCAATACTTTCCAACTGCATTTCAGAACAGAGCATCTCCTGCCATGTTATTAGATTTACATATTGATACAAGTAGTTTACTAGATGAGTGTAAAGTTGAAAAGTTCTTATATTGGGTAATGTGACTAGCAAGTATTGGGGTATTGGTAGGTTGGAAAAGGGTTTTGTGTGCAATGGTGAGTTGTTTAAAGTGAATCTAATTCAGTAGCTCTAACCAGCCTAATTGTTTCAGATTATGGCAGTGATGGGTCCTAAAGGAGGAAGCAGTAGCAAATCTGGCAATGCTATTGTAAGCGTTGGCTAGCTTGTTAAGGTTATTTTTTGATAAGTTAGTATATATGGAAGAAGCATAAAGACGTGTGGAGATAAGGTGGGAATAGGCAATAGTGGTTCTTGCTAGTGGGGAGAGAAATGGTTTTATCCTATAGAGGGAGCCTAGTTTCCTGTTGACAGTTTTTATGGTATTGTTGATATGGGTTTCGAAGTTCAGGTTGTTATCAATGGTTACCCCTAGATGTTTAGTTGTTGGATCGGGAGATATGAGTGTACCATTATTGGATAAGACTGAAAAGTTCATTGGGAGTGATTTACGGGTAGGAGTGAAGAGAAGGAGTTTGTTTTTTGGGGTTCAACAGGAGGCAGCATTGTAGAAACCAATTTTCTGTTTTATTGAACATTGCCTGAGTTAGAGTCTGTAGTTGGGATTGAGATTTAGATGAGCAGATTATTGTCAAATCATCTGCATATTGTACACAGTTAGTTAAAGGAATAGCTAGGTTGAGGTCATTGATAAATATTGAGAAAAGGAGGGGGCCCAATATAGAGCCCTAAGGACCACCTAGTGTAACTGGGAGATGGGATGAGAGGTTGTTGTCCCATAGCACTGCCTGCTGTCTATTATCAAGGTAGGACTGGAACCAATTTATAGTCTTTGTGTCCAGAAAGAAGGATTTTAGAATACTGAGAAGTAAGTGGTGGTTGACCACGTCGAATGCTTTTGAAAGGTCGATGAAAAGTGCTGAGGAGAGAAGATTGTGATTACGATTTTTATTGATGCTGTCCGTGAAGGATAGGAGTGCAGTTGTTGTACTGTGGAAAGGCCTGAAGCCATGTTGAGATTTGGCCAGTAAATTGTTCTGGAGTAGGTGGTATAGTAACTGTCTGTGGATGCACTTTTCCATTATTTTAGCTAATGGGGAAAGTAGAGCTATGGGATGATAGTTAGAATATTCTCTGGAGTTTCCAACCTTGTGTAGGGGGATAATGTAGGAGATTTTCCAGATGGAGGGAATAGTGCTTTCTTGTATGGTCTTATATATCAGCAATGATACAGGATAAGTATGACTTTGGCTGCCTTTTGCAGGTATTCAGCAGGTAGCTGGTCACTCAAGGGGTAGTAAGTTTTAGTTTACTTAAGAGGTTGCAGATTTAGAGTTGGGAGAGAGTTAGTAGTATTGGTTGGAAGGGCAGAGCTATCGGCTGTTAGCTGATTAGCAAGTGTTTGGATGGTCTCAGTGAAGCAGGTATTAAAAGCATTAGCAGTTTGCTTTGGATTGTCGGAATTTGATCCTATAGGGGGTGGTGTTGCGGATTGGCCTGGTTGAAGTAGTCTGTTTATACTAGCCCAGAACTTTTGTGGATTATTTTGGTTGGTCTGTTGGAGGTGGAAGTAAATGTTTTTTTTTTTTTATCTTCGAGTATAGCTTTCCTAGTCTCATTTCTTTTTTGCCTGAATTGTTGTTGGTCTACGGGATTTTTAGTTGTTCTCCATACTGCCCAAACTTTATTTCTCTGTTGAATTTTCTGCCTGGTTTTCTTTGTAAGCCATGGGGCAGGTTTAGATTTAATTTTGATGGAACGCTTTGGTGCATGGTGGTTAAGGATTGTTAAGAATTTTGAGTTAAAATAGTTTGTTGCTTCATCAAGTGGGAGGTATTTTATAGGTGACTAATCACATTCTTTTTGATCAGCTTGGAAGTTATTGGGGTTAAGGTTTCTGTTGCTTCTTATTGTTTTATATATGGTTGGGTTGTGTGAGCTCGACCTTTGCCTGATTATGTAAGTGAGAGAATGGTCACCTACATCGTCAGGGAGGGTCCCTACATTATAGAGTTGTTGGTGATTATTTATTAGAATCCAGTCTAGGATGGATTCTTTGTTATTGGGTTTATTAATTCTGGTTGGGGAGTTAATTGTTTGTGAGAAGCCATTAAGGTTAATATGGGAGGTTGGTGATTCAGTAGAGCAGTCCTTCCAGTATATATTAAAGTCTCCAATAATTATTGTCTCTTGGGGAGGGGAACTTTTGTGGAGAGTTCAGCAAGGATACCTTCCAGAGTGGTGATGTTGCTACCAAGGGGCAAGTAGATACATATTATATTTAGGGATTTGCTGGGATTAAGTTGAAGTATGGTGCTAATGATTTCTGCATTGTTTTCAGAAGAGGAAACAAGATCTAGTATAAATATTTGTAGCCCTTCCTTATAGAGGATAGCAACACCCCCTCCTTTTTTTACTTTGCGGTCTTGTCTCAAGATGTTGTACCCAGATGGAATAATTTCAATATCTTGTGTAGTGGGTTTTAGCCATGTTTCTGTTAAACAAAGTATATCAAAGGAATGAACATACAGGAGAGCATGGAGGTGGGCAATTGTATTATTTATGCTGCAAATATTGAGGTGAGCTATATAGAGTGAGTTGGGAGATTTAGATAGGAAATTTGGGGTAGCGGGAACATGAATTTGTGGTTCTTTGCTTGTTTTCTGCCCTGGTCCTGGGTTAGGATGAATGTCCCCATCTAGTAAGGGGAGGTGTAATAATGTGTTTAAGGGATTGTGGAGGTTAAAGTAATGGTGAAGAGGTTTTCTAGGTTTTAGATAGTTGTATTTGATATGGGTCAGTCTGTTATATTTAGCAGGTAAATAGCTAGGTAAAGATGTTATATTTATGTGTTCTGGGAGTTAATTAGAGGTATAGTACTTGTTTGTGCATTAGGAAGGTTCAGCTGTACATATTTTGATTGTTCATATAAGGTTAGCAGGTAGGTTGCTGTTAGAGAAAGGAGAAAGACAATGATTAGGAGCCTTAATTGGATTTGGAAAGGTCGTGTTTGCATAGTGACTAATAAGCTTACTGGTGTTCTTTAAAGGGGAGGCGTTATACTAGGGGTGATTAGAGAGAGGTGTATATATAATGTTAACAAGATGACTATTGTGATTGGATTGGAGAGGAAGAGGGTGTGGTGAGGATGTATAAACTTAGCAGCAGTAGGGGGTGGGTGGGAATTGGGGGTAGGGGAGCAGAGTGAGCCAGCAGGGCAAATTGAGTGGGTAGAGACAAGAGAGAAGCTGAAAAGAACAATCAGTTGATTACAGTAGGTAGGTAACCCTAAATACTGGAATAAAATAAAAAGAGTAGATAACAGAGCAATTTGGAGGGTGTGTGAGAGCTAACGATAAAAATAGACAGATGTTATGGGCTACAGTTTAATAGCAAGTCTGTGGAAACCAGTATATAGCAAAAGTGTAGTACAGGTCAAGAGAAGGCCTGGAAGGGACAAGTCTGCCACCTGGTGGCCCAAATTAATTTATTGTAAGCAGGGTAAAAAAGGAGGGAGTTTAGGTTCCTAAAGCAAGAAAAGGAGTAGTGGTTCCGAGTGTCCTTAAATAGTGGAAAAAGTAGATTAGACTGGTTACAGAGTGGGGAGGGAGTAAAGCTGCTGGTTTTCCTGGCTAGTGCTTTATAACCACCTAGATCTAATAATAAGTTATAGGCTATACTGGCCGTGATAGTTTAGACATATACTTTCATGCTCTCTTTACTGAGAAAGTACAGGGATAGGTTGCTCAACTGTGGAGACTGAAGGGAGTTTAGACAGGGTCCTTGTTCTTCAGGTTGTTAGTTTCTGTGTCCTAGAGCAATGTACTCAGATTGGAGAGTTTCATGCTCCCTTTACTGAGAAAGTACAGGGATAGGATGCTCAACTGTGGAGACTGAAGGGAGTTTGGACAGGGTCCTTATTCTTCAGGTTGTTAGGTTCTGTGTCCTAGAGCAATGTACTCGGATTGGAGAGTTTCATGCTCCCTTTACTGAGAAAGTACAGGGATAGGTTGCTCAACTGTGGAGACTGAAGGGAGTTTGGACAGGGTCCTTATTCTTCAGGTTGTTAGGTTCTGTGTCCTAGATCAGTGTATTCAGATTGGAGAGATTATCCAGGACACTGGGCCTGGAACACACAGCAGCTGGTGGCAGTTCTATCAAAGTTCTCTCAATTCTATCAAAGTTCTATCAAAGTATAATTAAAGTTCACTAAATTGGTATCCCTCTAGTACACTCTAGTACACTGTCTGATGTCTTGTAAATCTTTATTTAGTTGTAATATGATGTGGCTTGTAATATAAGAGTTTTTTCTCCACTGTGAACTGACAGCTTGCATTAGCCTTTTACTTTGCAATTTCAAAGTAGCAGCTGTAAAGAGTACAGAATGTAATGTACCAGGTGCTAAGAGTGAAGGGTGTCTCTTTTACTTCAGGCAATATAGACGAAAGTGCAAAACCTGTCTCTGTCAACAAGGTATGGTCAGAATGCTGCATTTCAGGTCAACGTAAAAAAAAAAAAATAGTAGCCTTTGCTTTCTTGCAGTAATAGTATGTGATGTCAGCCTTTAGTGTTTTATTTAAGGTGCATCAGCTTGAAGGCTATGATATTTCAAAGAATGTTACCTTACTGGTAAACCTAGAAAGTCTCCTGTTACTGTACAATTTCCTCCTTAATTTCCAATCATATTTTGGAATGTCAATGAACTCAATGAGCTATGTCTCTCATGAACTCACCACAGTGTGGCAGCATGACATCACAAAGGTCGCTGTCTGCTAGCTACATGGTCATGGATCTGAGGACTGTCATGTTAGTGGCTGTACTGGAACAAAACAGATCAGATGAGAGAAGACTTCTTTTAAGTGTGGGTACCCCACTGTAACTATATCGACTAATGCTGTGACGCAGACATGAGCAGTTTACTAGTATTGCCAAATAAGTATTTTGGATTACAAGCGTTATTTTTCTCTTTGTACTGCAATAAACTGAGGTTCCGGTGGAGTGCGAGCTTCTTTTGTGGTGTTTCAGGCAATATTCGTTGTTGTTACCAGTTTCATTCTATTGCCTTCATCTCCATATTTGGTTTATATTGCCAAATAAAGCTATACTAGCTACTTTGATGTATGCATACCCATATTATATTTCGTATGTCTATGTATTCTAGTTACTATGTAGTATATTCTATACTACAATTTTTTTTCAAACTCTCGACCGATATACCATGTAAATAAGGTGTGTTATGCTAAACTGCAAATAATGTATGCTAGCTAATTTGTATCTGTAACTTTTGCACTAATCTACTGTGTAAATAAGTTGTGTTTTCACTAAACTGTAAATAATGTGTGCTATTAACTTGTATTTGGAGCTTTTCTCCCTGGGTCTCTGCTGAAAATGGGCTATATGTCCAGTCAGACCCTCCATGTAAACAAATGTCAAATAAACAAAAAATAAAATAAATAAAGATTCTTTCTCTGTCTCTGACTTCCTTTGAGCTATAAGTTTATTGATGAAGATGATCTGCTTTATTAGACTTAAGGGACACTTACACAATGTATTTCCTTAGGATGGAATATGGATGTGTATCTTGTCATCATGTATATGCCTACTGTTTTGACTTGACCGTATGTCAGCCGAGTACGTGAGTGCTTTGATTCCATCTGAATTTGACAGTGCACTGCATTGTGGCTATGGAGAATATGCCATTATGTTTTTGTGGTGGTTTCATTTTTTTGCGTATGTTTGCACGCCCTCAAGTTCATTTTTGAGTTGTGATACATTTCTGCACACACCAGGGCTTTGGACAACATTGTTGATGGGTTGCCATCTTACGCTTTTAATGTTCTGTCTACTGATGTTAACCATAGTCAATAATTACAGGCTTTGATGTTTAATTTTCAGGTTTCTGTGTCTCAATGTTGTATATTTTTCAGAGTTTGAATGTATTATTTATATGTGTGCACGTTGTTTGTGTATGCATATATAGGAGAGGGGAGTTGGTATAATGGTTAAGCTTCTTATCTCAGAGATACAAGGTAAAGGGTTTGATTCTAACCACTGGTTATTAACTAGGTTTTGAGCAGATTTCTTCTTGTTTGCACATTGCTCAGCACCGCAATCGTGCACCAGAGGTGAACAGCTGAATTCAATGAATTTTCCCCTTAAAACCCAGGCAAAAATATCCATTCGCTGAGCTCTCTCTTGATCATTTCTGAAAAACCGCCCCTAGTGGCAACAGTCTCCAACCTAGCAGTATGAACAGTTGGACTACCATTATTTCTCCTGCAAACCTTGTTGACTTGGGTCTTTTGAGGCAGTGTAGCAATTGCATCATGTACATAGACAACCCTCTACTATTAAGACAATCCAGTAGAGAGTGCGAGAGGTGTATTTACACCAGGAATCTAGAATCCATGCTCTCTCTCCCTCCCTCAAAACAGTAACAGTGAAAAGGTTGTCAACTCACTCATGGCTATATATTCACATACCAGTAGTCCTACACATACCAGTAGTCATACACATAGCATGCATCAAACATGGAAATCCACATACACAGAGGTTCTCTCAAAAAACGTACCAAAACACCAGGGATCTCCAAAACATAAGATTGCTACATCAAACACAGTCTCCACAGCACCCATGACACAATGCAACACCAGTGTTTCACCCACCAAGCCTTTAAGATGTAACACTCAAAAAACACATTTTCTTCTCGTTGGAGACTCAATAGTGAGACACATGGATGTTCCACTCACCAGGTTTGACAAGGAGAAAATCACAGTCAGCTGCATGTTTAGTGCCAGGATTCATAAATAACACATGCATTCAGTCTCGCACCAGCACGTGCCGTTATGAATCTGTCAAAGTTCATATTGGTGTGAATAGCCTGAAACATACCTCACTTAACTATAAGAAGAGTGACATGGTCAAGCTCTCTGAGTATGTGTCCCAGGCAGGTATGGCCCAAGCCTTGAGCAGCATGCTACCCTCACCAAGAATGATGTTATAGTATAAACAAAACAATGATTGATTTCAATAACTGGTTTAGTTTTTGGTGTCATTCATTAGGGATCTAGTTCCTGTCTGCCTGGAGTCATGGTCGACAAACCTCGCTGCTTTGCCAGAGACAGTTTGCACCTGGCACCCCTAGACTTTTACTGCTAGCAAAGGCTCTTGCCTCACCCACAGTGCCTTTTTTAGGCAATGCCTTGAAAACAAAATTACCAAGGTAACATGAACAAATCTGATCAAAATAAGGGTCATGCTGCTAAATGCTAGGAAACCAAAGAAGGCAGCGTATCTATCTATATTAGAGATAAATTCACCTCCTGTCTAGTTAGACTGGACAACTCCATGGACTTACTCTAGGTCCATGTTATGGCGGGTAAGACCCCCATTCATGTCCTAGCCAGTTATAGATGCCCCACCATGGATCATGACACCCATGTAACCCACTTAACCAAACTGAAGATAATTTAAATTTCACCAAACACACTGGTTAATGGGGATTTCAATTACCCCACCATCAATTGGGAAACCTACTCTAGCCCAAACTCACTGGCACAAAAGTTCCTTGATTTTGTGAATTCAAATGCCTTGGAACAAATTGTCCATACCCCAACAAGAGGAGCAAACATTCTAGATCTGTTCCTCACCAACATGTCAAACAGGTGCTGGACCCTTATCAGTTAAAACTGACCACAAATCAATCACCTTCGAAATGACACTAACACCAGAACTCACAAATTGTAAAAAAAACTTCACCAAGGCAAACTACACCCTCGTAGGTGAAGGTATAAATGCATTCTAAGCCTCATCCTAAGCTGAAAATGGTAACTATGCCTAAGCTTACACTAAAGCCCTGCACAAATACTTGCAGAATTGTATAAATTTGGCTGTACCAGAAAGAATCAAAGCCGTAGCCCCCAGCAAAAACAAGCTGCCATGATGTACATCCAGCATCAACAAACTCAACTCTGCAATAAATGCAAAAAACTGCTGTCCAAGAAAGCAAAGGCAAGGCCCCAACAATAGAAAACCTCCCTCCTCAGCCTCAACAGGCAAATACGAAAACTTGTCAAATCCTCCAAGAACTCCTTTGAGAGAAACCTAGCAAGTACTGCCAAGGATAATCATAAGTCCTTTTACAGCTACATACATAACCTAAAGGGTAGGACCCAAGCATGTGCAGAAAAAGTGACCACACAGCGATAGCAAACCTGCTAGCAGATAGGTTTGGAGAAAATTTCACTCCCTTATCCCCTCCTAACTTACAACAAGCTCTCCCCCAAGATTCCCCAACACCTTATATATCTGAAGAGCAGTTCCTCAAAGCCCTGTCCAAGGCAAAAAGCACAGCCTCTAATGGGATCACATGATATCCCAAGATGTATTTTAAATGGGCTAAAACATGAACTAGCATCACCACTAAGTGCCCTTTTCAATCAAAGCCTAACCACAGACATTGCCCCTGCACAATGGAGAACAGTTACAGTTATTCCCATCCACTAAGATGGCATAGCAACACACCCAGGGAATTATAGACCCATAAGCCTGACCAGACACATCTGTAAGGCAATGAAATGTATAATTATAGACCTCATAAATAAAGACACAGGTGACCTCCAAACCTTGGATCCTACTCAATTTGGCTTCAGGAAAGGCAGATAATGCCTGTTAAATCTGGCATATTTCTTTGAAAGTGTGACCAAGGCCATTGATGAGGACAAATTTGTGCATACAGCATACCTCGACCTGGCTAAGGCATTTGACACAATTCCACATTCCGGAATTATCAATAAACTTAGTAAACTGAATGTAAACCCCTTCATTGTAAGATGGGTTGCCAAATGGCTCACAAACTGGACACACACAATCAAAATGGGTGACTCCACATCAACCAGCAGACCTGTTTACAGTGGGGTTCCACAGAAGTCTGTGCTAGGCCCACTGATGTTTGGTATATACCTCTCAGAAGTTCAGGTCAAAACTAAGGGGTTGTGGCTGACCAAGTCTGCAGATGATTGCAAACTTGATGCAATCACTGATTCCTCAAATGATGTCAGTATTCTCCAGGAGAGTCTCCCACTGGCCAACGATTGGTGTACTAGTCATGGACTCAAGGTGAATCGAAATAAAAGCATAATCATTCCCTTCAGCACAAACAATGTCCCTTCACACTATCAAATCAACAACAATACCCAAAGTACCCATGAAGTGGTAAGGGACCTGGGATCACAGGTTGATTGCAACCTTAACTTCGACCACCACATGTCTACTGTAGTAAGGAAAGCTTTCAACGTAGCACACTTGATAAGTAAAGGCATCACCTCAAGAGTAAAAGAGGTTATAAGCCCTATACTCAGCACTTATACAGCCCATAATTCAGTAAAACGCCTCATTTGGCATGTACCATACAAAGCACCTGCAGTAATTAGAGAGACCTCACTGGTATCTAACAAAGAAGATCAAGGGCTTTCAGCATATGCCTTACACAGACTGACTATAGTCTGTCAGTATACTCTGTATCATATAGAATTCTTAGGGGAGACTTATGCGTGGCCTACAGTGCAATCCAAGACCCAAACTTAATGAACTTACTGCATATATGTAAATCAAATGGGTCTAGGGTTATCCATTCCAGGGACTTATAAATGGCCAATGACTTAAATAAGACATGCTAGAGGGACAGATATATTTCCCAGCGACTGCCGCATCTTTGGGATAGGCTACCAATTCATATGAAACAAAGAACCTCTGACATTGTTCAAGAGGAACCTGGATGAGTGGATGGGGCACTGTAAATTCTTACTGATGAAAGCACCCACAACCCTCCTGGACACTGGTAGTCATCACTAAATGCAATCTTGGGTACTGAGTAGCACTTTTATGGTATTACATTGGGTTGAAACGGCTAGGCTTAAAATGACCTCTGGCTCAGTTGATAGTCTAATAATCTCCTATGATCAAATGATCCTATATATATATATATATATATATATATATATATATATATATAAATATATATATACATATATTATATATATACATATATATTATACATATATATATATATATATATACACACACACATATATATATATATATATATATATATATATATACATATATGGGTCTACTTCATTTGCCCTAACTTCCAGTTGACTGACACCCATTTGACTGACCCCATTTGACTGAAATTTCATTTGACTGATACTTCATTTGAGTGACAAGTATTACTGGTAGTCTGCAGAGCACTGTAAGGCAAATAAATGGAATATGTCCCCTTCCCCACTGTAGTGCGACCCTGGAGTTAGAATATATAGTTAGGGGTGGTGTGGGGGGCCCCACAATGGGGTGTGTAGGGGTGATTCCCCCCACTTAATTTCACCTTATATTGTGTGGTTTTGCTTTAATATTGCTAAGTAAAACAAAAGTAAGTGGGGGGGTTTGCCCCCCACACCCCCATTGTGGGGTGCTGTGCCCCCCAACACACCCCTAACTATATATTCTAACTCCAGGGTCGCACTACAGTGGGTAAGGGGACATATTCCATTTACTTGCCTTACGGTCTTCTTGAGACTGCCCAATAATACTTGTCAGTCAAATGAAATTTCAGTCATTTGGTCTCAGTCAAATGGGTGTCAGTCAATTGGAAGTTAGGGCAAATGAAGTAGACCCATATATATATATATATATATATATATATATATATATATATATATATATATATATATATATATATATATATATATATATATATATATATATATATATATATATATATATATATATATATATATATATATAAATATATATAGATATATATATATATAGATACATACATACGTATACATCTGGTTGTCTCTTGAAAGACATTTATATGAACAAATGTTTTTTCCTGATTTAAAAGAAAAGCAAATGCTCATATCAGTGAACATTCATTCAAATGGACTTTTTGCTGGCAGCCTTTGGTATCGAATCATTGTGCAGCGAAGTAAGGAAGTTTGCCCTTACTCTGCTGTTGTGCAATTTTGAAGTTAATATAAATAATTAGCAGGGGTGGAAGGTTGCAGGTAGGCTTATTTATTTTTTTTAATTCTCTGTAAAGTGATCACTATTTGTACGTTTGCTCTTGTGAACCTTCAATGTCTGAGAAGACACTCATATATCTATCAATCTATATATATATATATATATATATATATATATATATATATATGTGTGTGTGTGTGTGTGTGTGTGTGTGTGTGTCTGTGTATATGCATTTATATATATCTGTACAGTAGAGTCCCTCTTATCTGGTCTCACTGGGACTGCAAATTAGGCAGGATAAACTAATAAAAGGTTAATCAGAAAAATCATACAAATAGCGTTTATAGGTTATAAATCAGCTAGAATAACAGGATTTGTGTTTGTATACATTTTTCTAAAGAATATGAAGTCTAAAAATGAAACGTCTGTCATTATTTGGCCTAGAGGAGGCAGAAGTGCTGTTCTTTTCTGTTGTCTTTTGCTAGGGCTATGGCAGAAATTTGAAGGCCGGTTAAAGTGAGGCCAGATAAGACGGAGTCTACTTTATATATATATATATATATATATATATATATATATATATATATATATATAAAAATATATATATAGATATAGATATCTATATATAGATATCTATATCTATAAATCTCTCTCTCTCTCTCTCTCTCTATATATATATATATATATATATATATATATATGTGTGTGTGTGTGTGTGTGTGTGTGTATGTTTGTGTGTGTGTGTGTGTGCGCATATTATCAAATCTCACTTTATTGACACTCAAAATACTGAACTGTCACTTCATCGAACCAGCGGAACTATAAAGATCTTCCAAGGGTAAATAACCACTTACCCAAAAAGAAACAAAACCCAAATTGCACCATCCCTAACCCACCCAGGTGGGAGGCTACACCCCCAACAACCCCCATAACTAAATATATCAACTCCAAGATCACATTACAGTTACATAAATGACAAAGTTCGCAATCTCATACAACAGATTACTTCCCCTGGAAGATCTTCATATATCTGCTGCTTCAATGAAATGGAACTTCAATATTTTGAGTGTCAACAATGTGAGGATTGATAATGTACAATTTCAACAAAGTCAGGTAGACCCATATATATATATATATATATATATATATATATATATATATATATATATACACATATAAATATATATATATATATATATATATATATATATATATATATATATATACACATATAAATATATATATATATATATATATATATATATATATATATATATATATATATATATATATATATATATATATATACATATATATAAAAAAAATATATATATATATATAAAATACATATTATATATATATTATGCATATTGATATAGATATCTACACACACACACACACACACACACACACACACACACACACACACACACATATATAGTGGCAATTGTGGGGCATAGCCGTGTATATTATGGTATTAGGGCTTAACATGAAATATTGATTTTAGTGTGTCTTTTTCTCCCCCTAGTCAATTATGCTGATATAAAAATCAAATGAAGTGACTATGATAGTAATGTTTTTTCATTACAGGTTTGGGCATCAGTGAAATTGCTACTAATGACTTTCCATGTTCCCTCCGATGCTTGTTATTTCTCCAGTAATAGTTTGCTGTTTGCCAAACACATGTAGAATGATGTAATACAAATTTAACATAATTTGCTGCAATATAATTGTCTAATTTTCCTTGGAAGCAGAATTCTCTATTTATTTGTTTTCTGCTTGTTTTGCTTTATAAAAAAAACAGAATTTTAAATAAAATACAACAATTTTCCACTTTTCCTGTAAAATAATTCCAAACCTATTATTATTCAACTATTCATTACAGATTATTATCATATTACAGTTAGCACTTAAGCTAAAGAACTGGAAAAATCAAAACAAAAGAAATAAATAATTGTATTATTTCATTTATTTGTTAAAATTAGGTTGTTGTTGTTTGTCTTTCAGCTTTTTCCCGATAAGGGGTCGCCACAGCGAAACTCCGGTCCGCTAATGATTGGCAGTAGATTTTTACGAAACGCCGAGGTGCCAGCTCGACGCCCAACCTTCATTGATGGCACGCCCATTCACGAACGCCTGTCTTTCGAACGCTACCCAACCGCGGGGAGGACATGCAGACTCCACACAGAAGGCACTCCCAAGCCTAGCCGAGAATCGAACGGGAGGCTTTGAGGTAACAACACTACCGCCGTACCACCGCGGCATACAATATTTGTTCAAATTAGGTACCAGTAAAAATTCATTACAATCAAAGTTGATACAGTTTTAATTTCTCCAAATTCTTAGGTGATACAGAGAATGATCAATATTGCTCCTGTTTCTATAATCTGTAAAACATGTTTGATGGACACAAAAGAAAAATTAATAATACAGAATTGTTTGATGTAGATAAATATAGTAACACTGAAAAATATCTAATTCTAGGGGTTGAAAATTTACAAAAAACAAATCTGGTAAATAATTTTTGAATAAAAATCTTACAGAAGCTCAAAAAGAAAACAACATGACATGTAACTAACAATTCTGACAGTGTTATGTAATTCATAGCAGATTAGAGTTGCAAGTCAGGTGATGTGACTAGTGACAAAACCAACTAACAGGTTTGTAACCCTCAGCAGAAAACATATGCAAGATAGTAGCAATAGAATTCAAACACCTAGGCCAAATTGTTGTAAGCAGTCAATAAACTAATCTAGTGATAACAACTCTGGGAAAAGTAAATCATAAGGCATTGCTAACCATGACATATTTGAACAATATGGTTCGGAAAAAAAGGTTCTAAAACCAAGTAACAAACTGAAATGAAGTCAATGACTAAGGCCTGCAAATTAGAAATGCTGTCATGGTTAAATCATAGGCAAATTAAATAAATGTCCTCCAGTTTAAAGTATCTTATGAGTAAAAACATAAAGGTAAGAAGAATGTTCAATAAAATTAAACAAAGGAAAGTATGTAACTATATATAGCTCTGTATATTATTATGTAGCAAAATCAAATACTTCATGAAAGCAAGGAAGTCAGATGTCCTGAACTGCCTGTGGGTAGAGCAGCTGTACACTCAGCAAGTCAAATGTAAAAGACAAAAATGAAACTTTAATGAAGAAGGCCATACCATCAGAATTAAAAAGTGTATTCATTCAGTTCACTATGAATGACACACAGTAGCCACCCATCATTAAAATGCATCCATGGAAGCAAGGTACAACAAAGAATGTATAAAAATACAAGTCTGAGGCACAAACATTATGAAGTTATATTTATTTCTGTACAAGAAATGCCACTTAGCATTTCCCTGCTCTAGTTCCGTAGGTTTTCCCTTGACAACAAGCACCTGCACCTAGTGAAAACTAAACTGAAAAATTTATAAGGAAAATGCAGACAGAAAAGGCAATGAACAAATAAAGCCAGAGGTAAAACACTCTTATTTCACATTTTCATGAACATAGCTATAATCACACCTTTGGTGGAGACTGATTCCTGTATCTGACTGGTTGTCCATTGTTTCTCTTGCTTACATTTCACACCACCTCTTTCTGCATGAGGTCTGTCCTGGGTTTTCTTAATTAACTGAAGTAAATGCAGCAAGTTCTCTGCTAGGTTAGTAGTGAGGATGGCTTTACCATGTGAGAGGTTGCTTCTTTTTTTTTCAGTAGGCACAATGTTTCATTTGGTGTACTTAGGCACATACTGTAATCTTTGCCAGTAGTGGGCTTAAAACTGGTCTGTGCTGTGACAGTACTTTTATGAAAGCTGCTGATTCACAATCAGTCGCATATCCTAATAATTCAGAACAAGCAGTAATTCTACACAAGGGCAGTACTATGTGATCTAAAGCTTTACATCTCAAAGCCTGGACATGTCAGAGTAAGATCTTTATATATCTCAATTCTCTCTTAGTTCAGAGTGACATACAGCCTCAAAATAGTTCTGTACAAGCATTGCTTAATTATGAATGCTTTGACTATTGATAAATGTAATGGATTTTTTTTAATCTGCTCCCCAAACCCCCACACAGCTACAGGCTGTTCTTCCCTGCTGACTCATTCCTGGATACTTGATTTCTTCTCCTGAGTGCTTCCAGCATGAACCTTTTCAGGGTGGGCTTCTTAAATCCTGAAGGATTTATCCCGAATGACAAATTTTCTACTAGGCCAAATGAGCAAGGGATCCAATGGGGAAACAGCAAACATGGAGCTTAAGAATCATAAGCGTTGCATCAACCTGTCAGGATGTCATCAAATTCAATGCATTAAACCGAGAAACTCCTGGTATCGACTGGGATCACAGAGGAAATGATTTTTGCCTGCACCCCCCCCCCCCCCCCCATGATAGGTTATTTGGCCATCCTCTGCATCATTATCTCAGTGACCAGCCTTACCATCAGCCCATGTCTGATTTAGAACTCAGGCTGTCAGTGGGCCAAATGAATGGCTTGCCTCTGCACCATCATGCTATCATCATATAGAAATTTCATTCAAGACAATAACTAAGAGCCACGACTCAGCTTAAAAAATGATTCTGATGCTAGTGGAATTGACATAACAGTGACATTTATGACCTCCAGGAATGCCACCGTCTTCTGAATATTAGCCATCTGTGCAGAATATGAAGATCTTAGGTACATCCCAAGTTGTGTACAATTTCACATCTCTAAAACTGTTTATCATTCTAGGAGATATAAAATTTCACTGGCCAAGAACCATTGATCTGTACAGCAAAATCTCTGCAAAGCAGGTTGCCTTTTGCTTATTTGGATACTTTGCCATTTTGTTTTTTTCTGAATTTTGCATTTCATTTTAATGTAATGTATTCAGGTACTAGATGAGCAAATGAATTCATCCATCATGAAGCTTTTCTCACCTACTACGAGAGTCAGGATAAATCCTGTATCTATGAATATCTCAGAACAGCCAGTTAATCAAAATATTTTTTGTGAGGAAGCTGAAGTGTGTGGAGAAAATGCAAACATACCGGGGTAACATGTAAACTCTGGGTCCCTGTAATATGACTGAATGCTGATATGATCCACATTCATGTGCTCGAGCCAAAATGCTAATCCCATAACACTGAGTCCTAAAAAACAAATTGAGCACCTACTTTTGTAGGGGGAGAAATGTGTCCCACCCCCCTACTACTTATATGTTCCAACTCTGAGATCACACCACAGTGGATAAAGGTTCAATACCCCAATCCCCACTGTGTCATGATACAGACACAGTCCAGGTCCCTGCAAAGCAAAGCAGTGCTCAGTTTGTTTTTGAGGAGTTGATGGTTATGGGATTTGAACATTTCAGCTGAAGCATCTGTACATCAATCATATGAGCATGCAGACATGTACTAGATGTCAGGAATGAATCCATTACTTGTGTAGCTGAGACCATAATAACTGAGCTACCTTGTCACCCAGCACTAGTTAACCCTGGAGCAAGTTTTAAATATGGGATTAATACAACCTATTAAGTGTAATTTTC
>NC_056748.1:846353422-846355922 GCF_019279795.1 Protopterus annectens | reverse complement strand
TAACTCGGTGAGGCACAGAAAAAAAAAGTTCACAGCAATGTTCAGTCATAGAAGCATTGCGCACCCAAGCTGAAATTAGTTATTCAGTCAGTTGCTGCTTGTTTGTTAAGGTCTTTTTCTTTATTTCTCACTTCAGAATAGCCCAAAATGTCTCTATTGGATTCATATCTGGGCTGCTACACTTCCACAGTAACACTCCATTACCATGGACCTCAAGGAAACTTGTCACTTGTCGTCCTTTGTGACATAGGTTGATAGATGTGTACTAGGCTAATGTCCCTGGAGCCTTTACAAGCCTAGCCCATAGCATTACCCTGGGATTATGCCACCCAACCTTAGCTTCCAGTGCCTCTGTCAAGTACAGCCACTGGAGTGATACCCGGGGTGAATTTTCTATTTATCATCCAATCATCAAAATTTCTCTTGAAGAGGGCCAGTGAGGTGCTCTGTTTGACATGTATGGGAAGTCTATTCCATAGCATGGGCACTCTGGGTTATGAAGCTGTCCCTCCAGCATGTTCTGTTGATTGTGGTAATGAGGTTGAGGTCTCTGGAGCATGTGGTACGGAGGGATTGGGATTTCTTTAGATGTAGCATTTCTAACAGAGCTGGGTCAGACATGGCTTTTTAAGTCAAGCAGAAATCGCCTCTAAGTCGGCGATATGAGACAGTGAATAGTTGGAGTTTTTTGAGTCTGTCCATATAGGAGAAGAGTTTAAGGCCTAGGATCCTCTTTGTGAAGTAGTTTTGTGGCCTCTCCAGTTGTTGCAGTTGTCTAGTGAGGTACATGCCAAATGGTGCATTGAACTCGATAATTGGCCTAATGAGGGAAGAGTAAAGGGAGACAATGAACTCTTTCTTCCTGGATGCAAAACCCTTAGTAATGAAATGTGCCACATAGAAAGACTTTCTGATCACAGTGGCAGTGTAGTGGTCAAAAGAGAGGTTGTTGTCAGCCTGTGTTTCCAGATCTCTTATAATGTCTTCTGTGTTCAAGTGGACTACCATCAATGTGGTAGTTCATGGGAACTGGGTTTTTCCCAAAGGGGATGACAGCACATTTTTTGACATTGAGCTTAAGGCCATGGTTCTGACACCAGTTGTTGGTCTCCGTGAGGCCTTTCTGTATGATATCAACATCACTTGGGGAGTTAATAATGGCTCCCAACTTGCAATCGTCTGCAAACTTTGTCAGCCAGAGTCCCTTTTTATTGGACTGGACTTCTGAGAAGTAGATACCAAAGAGATGAGGACACAGGACTGATCCCTGTGGGACTTCACTCGTGACTGTCGGCAGTCTGACTTGGAGTCAGCTACTTTCACACTTTGGGTTCTATCTGTGAGCCAGTTTGCAACCCACCTAGTAATATAGGGGTTGGTGCCTAGCTTAGTGAGTTTTTCTATGATTCCTGAGTGGGGAATGGTATTAAAAGCATTGACCAGATCAAGGTAGGCTGTATGAACCACCTTGCCTTTATCCACATCTCTGGGGTGACTGACTCAAAGATGTCGACCAAGTTGAGCAATGCATGATCTACCCTTCACAAAAGCAAACTGTATGGGATCCAGAGTTTGGAGATTCCCTATATCCTTGTTTATTAAGTCCATGATGATGCGCTTCATAACTTTGCATATCAGACTTCTCAGGCTAATGGGGCAACAGTTCCCAGGGTCTGTAGTTGATCCTCTATTGTGGCTTTGTGGAGAGGGATGACTATAGCAGTGTGCCATTTGGTAGGGACAAAGCCTCAGGTGAGGCTATGATTGAACAGGGCACACAGGTGAGGTGCCAGTTCACTTTGTAGTTCATGTAGAACACAGTCAGGGATATTGTCAGGTCCCATAGAAGCTGTATTCTTGGCCTTGGACAGTGCTGTTTTAAACTGTGCAGCAGTAATACTGGGTGTCTGGCAATCTACTGGTATTGTGACTGGTCCTTAGTGGGGGGGGGGTAAAGTTGGCACAGAATCTTTCAGCCAGTATATTGGCAATATCTGTTGGCTTGGTATAGGAGGTACCATTGTGCAGTAGCTCAGAGCAAATTTGGGTATTGCTGTGGAGTTTCTTTAGGGCACCATTGTGCATGAAGATGAAGTCCCTTGTCCTGGTAAATCCCTCCTTCTTTGCCCAGTCACTGCTCTGATGGAGCAGATGTTGCTGTACTATGGTTCTGTACTGTTCCTACCTCATGTTTCCCTGAACAATGTACAGCTGATCTGTTCCAAAGATGCTCATAATGCTCCACACCATCAATTGAGTGTGGTGCTTGACGTGTTGAATGGCACAATCGTCCCTCATCTGCTCCCCAGATTGTCATCTGACATATTGTACTTGCTGCTCCAATCACTGTATTCTGCTCTCGTCATTGAAAACAACCCGTTCCCAATCTTCTTTTGACCTCTTCCACCCAGCAAAGTCTTTTTGCCTTCATTTGGTTGGTCAAAGTCTGTTTCTTCAGAGGTCTGCAAGCTAGAAGCCCAGTAAAGAGAAGTTTCCATTA
>NC_056748.1:846270922-846345922 GCF_019279795.1 Protopterus annectens | reverse complement strand
ATAAAACAGTACTATAAACAAAAAGGAGAATGTTAAAAAAAGTAGAATAAGTTGTATGTTTTGGTTTAAAAAGAGAGCTAAATAAATATAAGGTTTTGTATGCAGAGTAGCAGAAACTTGAAAGGTTACACAAGAATTTCAAGGAGCAGAGTATACAAGCAGTTTTGTAGATTTCATAGAAGTATAAGATGAAATAGTTAATGGCAAGTTTTAGTAAGTTAGTTTGATTGTACTATAAAGGTAGGCAATTATCAGGGAGGGTGAGTACAATGCCAGGACCAGTGATTTTTAAAGTGGTCTTTGGTTGCTAGCTTAACTTGTTTGGTGTGTGTCAGGGTCCTTATTTCTAGTGGGAGTTTGTTCCAAGCAATAGAGGGATGGGAGCTATATAAGTTGCACCCTGTGTTGGATTTGGGTTTATGGATTTTTAGTAGGTCTTGGGTTGAGCTTTGGAGAAGCCTGGTAGGGGAGTAGTGAGAGATGAGAGAAGAGAGACTTTGGCAGAATTCAGGCTGATATAGGATGGAGTGTATGATTTGGAGTTGAGATTGTAGGAACAGGTGAAGTAGTTCAAGCCAGTTCAGGTATTTTAGGGAGAGACAGTGGTGAGATTTATATGTTTCTTGATCTGCAAATCTAGCTATTTTGTGGTAGGTTGTTTCTAATTTGGTAAGTAAGGAGGAGTTCAGATTTGTGAGCATTTGGGAAAAATAGGTTAAGCATGGTAGAAGGTAGGCATGGGTAAGAGAAATCCTTGCTTCAGTAGTTAGGAATTTGTTGTTCCTGTACAGTAGACCTTGATTTTGGTGTTTTTTTTTCTTTTTTGATACAATTGTTAATGTGAAGATCGAATTTTAGTTGGTCGTCAGTGTTAATGCCAAGGAGTTTTGTGCTAGTTTCGACTTCTATAGGAGTACTGTTTAGGGACCTTACGGAGAAGGAAAGTTTAATGTGGTTTGCAGATTTAGGTAGAAACAGTAGTAATTTTGTTTTCTTAGGATTGAGAATGAGCTGATTATTAGTGAGCCATGTCTCTACTGAGTTGAAAGATGTCTGGGTATTTGTTAGGAGTTCTAAGGGGGAAGTAACAATAGTTATGACTGTAGAGTCATCTGCGTACTGGACAATATTAGATTGAGGACAAGAGGAGTGGAGTGAGTTGGTGACGATATTAAAGAGAAGAGGTCCAAGAATGGAATCTTGGGGAACACCAGTTCTTACTGAGAGAGTGGTAGATAGTGCTGAGTCCCATCATACTGACTGTAGCTTATCAGAGAGATGGCTAGAGAACCATACAACTGTATCAGTGGAGACGTTTAGGTCTACAAGTTCACTCAGTAGCAGTGTGTGTGAAAGTGTCATAAACTCCTATCTAAAACTCAGACTGCCTTCTCAACTACTGAGATCTGGATGCACCAAAATCACCTTTCTCTCAGTGCTAACAAATCTAAAATACTACTATTCATACCCTCAAAATCTTTCTCTATTGATAAAAATACTTTCCAAGTCCTTAGCCAAAGCAACTCCCCAATTGAAGTTGTTCCCTTTGCCAAACTACTCAGTGTAACTATAGACGAACACCTCACGTTCGACATCCATTTTGAGAAAAATATAAGAAAACCCACCAAAAACTAGCTATGCTATACAGGAACAACCACTTCCTCTCTACTTTTACCAGGCATACTCTGGCTTCCTCTTTCCTCCTTCCCTCCCTTCTGTATGGCATCCCACTACTAACTAACTTATCCTCTTCCATCACTTCCAAACTTAAAAGCTGTTATAAGAAAACTTGTAAATTTGCCATCAAAGCCAAACATTCCACTTATCACTGTGTTACCCTCCAATCCCTCAACTGGTTAGAATTCACAAATTACCTGGACTTACTCCAGGTCACTACAGCACATAGACTAATATTCAGTCCAACCATGCCCCGCTCTAACATCCTTCCCCCATACACCCCAAACAGAACTCTGAGATCTGAACGCCAAAACTTAATTACTGTCCACAAACCTAAATGTCCTGCTGGACAACTTCTCCTCTCCTTCTCCTTAGGTAAGAAACGGAACTCTCTCCCTTCCATACTAAGAACAATGTCAAACACAAACAACTTCAAAACTCAGCTTTACACCTACCTCTTCTCCAAATGGAAATGTGACTGCATTCTCCCTACCTAGAACTCTTTAACAAAAGCCCCTGGGAGGGTATACTCCTGAGTTCCAAAGCACCTTATAGCTGGCTATAACCTTCTATAGCTAATTTCCATATGATCTCTCACACTCTGTAAATATTGTAACTAGATTTTGACTTTTGACTTTAACTGTGTGAATTTGTTAAAATGTATCTGCATGATATTTTTCCACTATGGACAATATTGCTCAGACTTTGTATTATTTGATATGTATTTGTACTTGTACTTTTATTTTTATTGGACTGCTATCTTTACTGTAGTCTGTTTCATGGAGCTTTTTGCCCCAGGCCTCTACTGAAAACAGGCTCTCTGGGCCCAGTGGACTTCTCCGGTAAACAAACTGGAAATAAATAAATAAATAAAAGCCTTAGAAAGGTCAAGGAATAGACAGGATATGAGTTTGTGACAGAGGAAAGTACAAAAAAAAAACAATCAGCCAGTACAATCCAGTGTCCGAGGAAGATAAACAGCCAATTAGACAAGCTAGTTTCTAAAAGAAAAGCAGATAATTTCTTTTCTGTTTTTATTTTTCTTTAAAAATGGGGAGCTACATTTCACTGAGAAGTAGGAAAATAATGTAGTTATGCCAGTTTTAGGAAAGGGACATGCATTGTAAAACCTATGCTAGTCCAATAAAATGTATCCAGTAAAAGGTATCACATTCCATCAGTGAGCCACTTTTTTCTAAAATAAACTATTTTTTTTCAAGTAGACGTTGCTAATTTCAGGAATATCCTTACATGTTATACAAACTTTTTTATGATACAGTAAAACATTCTTTTGAGGAAATGACAAGGCACAGGTCCCACTTAAGTTAGTAAGACTCAAGAGGTGAAAACTTTGAAGATGATGACCTTATTAAAAAACTTAGCTAGCCTCATTAATTGGCTCATGTATCCATTTGTGAAGCTGGTGATCATGCACACATGCACACACACACACTGTCCTTAACCCGATGCTTGCCTGAATAACATGCAGGATGAATATACAGTAGTATAATTAAAGCTTATAATAGTCATAGAACTGAGTTCCATAATCTAAGACTGCAAGACATTTCATATTGCAGTAAAATTAAACTCCTGTCTAATCCATTTATCCATGGTACTTTTTTTAAGTTTAAATTATTGTTTCCTATTTATTTCATTGGAATGAGATAATGATGTTGTCCCCATAACTTGTCTAATATACTGAGATTTATGTACTTTATTTAATGACATTATCAATGGGACACACTATGTATCATCATCATCATTATTATTATTATTATTATTATTATTATTATTATTTGCTCTTTTTCTGAGTTGATCTTAATGTGTACACAGTATTTTTTTTTTGCGTTAAGGACTTTTTTTCTATTATTTTATCATTGTAGAGAAGTAAATTTTTCTTTTGACTTTACAGTCTAGTTATGTGTTTTTGCTTAGTTTGATTATTTTATTTAAATAGATCGATAAATCTGAAATACAATACCAACTTTCTAGCATGACAACAACTAAAACCTGATCCAGAAAAAAATGATCAGTAAACAGATAGGTAATTTAGAAGTTTCTAAGATGCAGTATCATCACAAGTTAGCACCTAATATGTGTAAATCTCTATGTCTCTAAGACAGTGTTTAGAACAAAATGCAGTCTGGGAATGGAAACTATGCACAGCGAGACTTTTAAAATACTTGCTAAGGTTCTTACAGAAGTAGCAAAAAACATACTATGACAAGAATCAGGCAGACATTTTGTTAATGAATGCAAGTCATAACTGCAAAGTACATGCGGTCCTACATGAGGAAAGACATGATGCCTATGGTTCCAGGTCATTTTCCGATGCACAAAATAGATAGAAAAGAAACTGTGAGCAGTGTGTGGTATGGACATGACAAATTCCATATAATTTTTATATTAAATAAGAATAAATGGAAAACATACACTTACCCTTGCAAGGCATATGCAGAGCAACTTTGCAGACATTATTTATTGAGATATTAGGGGTTTTAACTTAACTCAAAGTTAGACGTGAAACTGAAATACTGGTCAAGCAATGAAAAATGCATCAAATATGTTCAGTAGATCTAATTTACAATTTGTGAAAACTGTAACAGGAAAGCAAGAGACTCTTTGGATATTACCTCATTCACCAATAACAAAAGTAAAAGTACTTCTATAAGTACCTTAGCAAGTATTTTAAAAGTCTCCCCATGCATAGTTTCCATTCCCAGAGTGCATTTTGTTCTAAATATAAACAGATATAAACAGGTGCTAACTTAAAATTCAAGATGTTAAAAGGATGGCGTGAGCACAAATCATCAGTAAAGAAATAATCTCTGTTATTCATCTTTCTGGTAAGAAATAATGTGGGTTTGGGCTTAGTTTTCAAATACAGCATCATAATACTTTTCAATTAGCTAAGAAAACATATGCTACAGAAGGTACATAACTCACATCTGAAAATAATAAAATGCAAAGTAAAAAGCAAAAGCTATAATGTTCTTTTTTTACGCACTTTTTTTATTTGATTTTCCAATAACAATTTAGAAAACAGAATAATTTTACAATTTAAATGACAAAATAATCATAAACTATGTACAAAATTTACAGAGGCCTCAATCAGAAGAGATGGGAATAGCAAGTAATATAAACAAATAAAAGAGGTTATACAATATTCAATAGTCCTTGCTTCTAGATGGATTAATTAGATGGAATCGTATCTGGAGTCATTGTCTTAATAAGGGAAAAAAACTTCTTCTGAGGATTATTAGTCCATTTTCTAGGAAAAATTATTAGTTCTTTTACTTTTATTTCCATTGATGCTACTTCATCCAGTAGAGTTATGCAGTCTTCAAGGGTTGGAATAAAGGGTGACATCCATCTTCTTGTGATGCATTTTTTTGGCTACTGCCAAAATTGTCCAAAGAAGATATTTATTTTTGTTATTCATTGTAATAGAATCATTTGTATTCAAAAAATTAAAAATTCTGATAATATAAAGGAATCATTAAAGATAGCTTGAAGGAAATTTTCAATGTCTTCCCAAAATTTTTTAATGAGAGAACATTTATAAAAGATATGAGACCAATCAGCCTTACATTTTAGAGAGCATCTCTAACATGTTACCACCTTAGAAAGATTACATTTAGCAATTTTATTAGGAGTGTAGAATGCTCTATGCAAAAATTTCCAGGAAAAAATTCCCAAACTTGTAAAGTAGAGGTTAATTTAATGGAGTGTAGGAGATTAGTTTTCATTTCAGAGGTTAAGGGTAATGTATAATCCCTGGTAATAAAGTCCCAACATTTCGGATTAGGAATAATTATGACTTTATAGAGTTTTGAGACTAGAGTTTTCCACCTGAGTTCTCCATGTATAAGAAGTATAAATTTAGGTGCAGATGTAAAGGAAGAGTTCTTTATTGTTCTGCATAGATCTTGAGTAAATGGAAGTATTCTGTTAAGAGTTAACCAATCTGATCCTGATAAATTAAATGTTTTGATTAAAGTTTTTGCATCAAGAGTAACTAAGTTCATTATACAATAATACCAGCATGTACATTTTTTCGCTTCCCAAATACTAATAATATCTGCATTGATATTACTGAAAACTTTTTTGTAATTTTAAAGGGGTATAGTAGTTGTATCCATAGTTTAATATCAATATTGTTAACAAAACATCTAACAGTATTGTAAGTATAATTTATATAATTTAGATTTGTGGGTTTAATAACATTATATTGTAGATTGACACAAAGTGCATACCAAAGTTTATTGCTCGGATCATTTAGTTGTAAATTTTTTATTAATTTATTTTCATTTAGGATAATGGTTGCATGTAGGGATTTCCATGCTGAAGAAAATTTTGGATCAATCCAGTTTAATATTGTTCTGAGATTAGAAGCTTTAATGTAGGATTCTAAGTCAGGAAAATTTATTCCTGCCAGTTCCCATGGTCTAATATGATTTGATAAAGCTATTCTATTTTTCTTTGGGTACATTAAGAATTTTAAAAGAATTCTATTTATTTCTCTTAAAATATTTTTACTTGGTAATATAGGAATAGATAAAGCAATGTGATTTATTTTTGGTAACAAAATCATTTTAATTAGTTGTAGCCTATCTTCAAAATTTAAATGTAATTTGGTCCATTTCTCTGTAAGAGTTTTTACTATGTTCACGATGTTATAATTTGTATTTAATGTTAATTCTATATTATCACATATCACAATCCCTAAATATTTTAAAGAAGAGACCTGTTTCCCAGCTATACCACTCTTAGTAGATTTAGTGTTATCATTAAGTTATTTTTTTTATTTAACAATATGTAATTGGATTTAGAACTACTGACTTTAAGCCCTGAGGTGTCATAAAAATGTTTAACTAATAATTCTAATTCTTGTAAGGACTCTTCTGGGTTCATTAAAGTGAGTAAGATATCGTCTGCAAATAGCATTATTTTAGACTCAAATTGATTATATATATTAAAGCCTTTAATTTTGGGGTTAGAATGAATTTCCAAGGAAAAAGGTTCTATTGCCAATGCAAATAAGACCGACATTGGGCATCCTTGTTTGGTACCTTTAGTAATTTCAATAGATTCAGATGTAAATGGTCCTAATTTTACATAGGCTAAATTAATGTTATAAATATTTTTTATAAAATTAATAAACTGGATAAGGAATTTATATGATTCAAGAATTTTAAAAAGAAAATTCCAGTTCAGGGATTCAAAGGCCTTCTCAATGTCAAGGGTGATTATAAGAGCTTGTTGATTGTCCCTATTTAATATATCTATGATGGTCAGAATAATTTGAATGTTATCTTGAGTATGCCTATTATAACTAAATCCTGTTTGATCTTCAGTGATGAGGTGTGTTAGTGATTTCTTGAATCTATTAACTAAAATGGACATTAACATTTTATAATCATTAATAATCAAAGAAATCAGTCTATATGAACTACATAAGGGAGAATCTTTATTTTCTTTTAGTATAAGAGTAATTAGTGAATATCTCCATGAAGGTGGAATTGTGCCTTGTAAGTATGATTCATTTAAAGGCTTATGAAAAACTGATATAGCCGAGGATTGTAAAAGCTTATATATTTCATTAGTAATACCATCAATGCCTGGTGATTTGTTATTTTTGCTTTCTTTAATCTTTTCATTAATTTCATTTAGGGAAATTTGTTTTTGAATCTCATTAATTAAGTTTTCTGGTAAGTTTTTTAATTTAGAAAAGTGTAGATTGTGGTCTGAAATACTCTGTTGAAGATATTTGTTTTTGTATTTTGAGAAGTGATATTTGAAGGCATCTAAAATATCACTTATGTCAGAAACTTTTTTTATTATTCCTTCCTTCATGAACTACACTTACAATATTATGTTCAATGGACTGTCGTTTTACTCTCAATGCTAGATTATGCATATACTTTGGAGAAACAGAATAAGAGTTTAATTTAAATTTTTCTAGGCCTAAATTAGTTTTGTGAGTTAAATGTTGTTATATTTTTTTATTTAAAGATTCAGTTTATTTTTTCTTATTCGATAAAACTTGTGTATTGTCATTGTTTATTAATACAATTTGTTTTTGTATGTTAGTTCAGACTCCCACTCTTTTGTTTTATTATTAAACCATGTAATAGTTTTGCCATGTAGATAGGCTTTTAAGGAATCCTATAGGATTACATTTACCTTACTAGTTAGGTTAGTGTCTAGAAAAAAAATATTTCTGAGTCTAGCCAAGGTTTAAACTGCTTTAATTTAGTAATATAAACTGGAATTCTTTTAGTGAAGGACAATTTCTTAAAATCCGTTTGAAGTGAGTGCATTGTGATCAAATATAGTACACAGGATTTTTGTAAAGTATGATATTTTTGTTTTTAGCTCTTAAGATATGAACATTTTATCAATTCTAGTCTGGGTCTTATGCCTAAAGTTACAGTGAGAAAATTCTAGTGAATTATCATTTTTGAGATAAAATAAATCATATAACTGCAAATTATCTGTCCATTTTTAAGATATTTTCCTATAGAGGTAATACAAAAAGGTCTTTTATTAGAGGTTTCTGAATTACTTAGTAAACAGTTGAAGTCTCCTCCTAGAATCAGACTACCCTTAATATTTTATTGATAAGTTCTAAGTGCTTTTTTATTGTTTTAACTCCAATTCCAGGAAATCAGTAGGCGTTCACTAATGTCAAAATTCCGTTACTAAATTTTATTATTATAATTGATAGAAGACTCTCTTTATCTTCATAATTGTAAATGATTTGGGGGAAGATAGTATTTGTGTTCCTTAATGTTAAGACTCCTCTAGTTTTTTTAGTGTATGAAGAATTGGATAATTTTAAGTATTCATTTGAATTCCAAATAAAGCTATAACTTTCTTTAAAGTGAGTTTCTTGTAGAAAAACTACTTGTGCTTTATTTAATTTCAAATATTTTAGTAAATTAAACCTTTTCCTTGGGTTGTTTAAACCATTAACATTCAAAGAAAGAAAGGTCAAATCCATCTTATTTACTCAAAGGTTGAGAGTGATAAAAGGATATAATAGCAAGTGTTTGTAATATTTAAGTCTTGTAAAACCCTTTCTGGAGAAGTTATATTTTGTTGACAAATTCCTAATTCCCATTGAATGATATGTTTTGAATTTAGATTGAGGCCTGTAAAAGGAAAAAAATGTTTTTTAAAAAAGTAATTAAATTTCAGTAAATCCTTTAACTGACATGGAATGAAATCCATTCCTAATCTGAGAGAATAAGAATATCCAGTCAGATAATCATTTTTCCAAAGACTTGAACAAATTTGCCCGACTTGAGGCTCCAGAATATTTATTCTATAAAAAATTCTGTAATTTAATTTGTATGAGAGAACAGCATTATATTGATGTAACAGAATATTTTGGTTCTAATAAGTGTATTTTAGGTTCACTGGTAAAATGTTGTTTGATTGAGAAAGAACCCATTCTCACTACCATAAGTATTCTTACCAAGTCAAGAATTGTATAACTTGACAGTGAATATGTATGGGAATGTTTATCAAAAGAGAAGCATTCAAACAAAAAACTATTTATTTAAGCATTTCTATTTGACTTAGTAGAGAAATAAATTATTTTTGCATTAGTTAGGATAATCATTAAAATTAATAGTTCAACATTTAAGAGAGTTTATAGTAATAACAGTAAGTTTGAACATGCTGATGATTTAAGAATTACTTAAATACATTTCACTCTTCACTAGACTAATATTATTTACATAATTTACAATGAATAGGGAAAACTCTATCAAGCCAATTCTAATCCGGAAGTGCTGTAAGTCAAATTATGACTACTTATATAAGACCTTGTGTTTAACTTTCCTCTTCTTCCTTTCTCTTTCCCCCTTTTTCCCCCTCCTCTCTTTCCTTCTCCTCCACTTCCTCCCCTTCTGCTTTTTTTTCATTTTTTTATCTTTTTTTACCTTTTCCCTTTTCTCTTTTTCCTTCCCCCTCTTTTCCTTTTATCTTCCCTCTCACCCCTTTGTTTTTTTCCCTGTTCCTTTCTCTTCCTCAGATCTCTTTTAATGATGTGGAACAGCATTAACATTTGTCTTTAGGTAATTGTTATTACACTTCAAACACATTAAGCAAAATATTTAAACTCTTCTCAGTGCAACTCAGTTGTTGACCCATTATTCCATATTCATTTTTTATGAAGTAACACAGTTTGACAGCAATTCATTGCATTTTCTAATAATTACTATTTCATCAAGTACATCCATGGTAACAGGAATGAAGATGTGTTTTCATTACCAACCTTAGAGTCATAGTGTTAAAGATAAATATAACAAAAACATTATACCTCTCTTATCATAAGAGAAACTGTAAGGAAAAGTAAAATTCATACCGTTTTCCTTCATGTGGCTGTAGCTCAACATTTAGTTGTTGTATGATTTTACTATTATATACTTTAAGATATGTCACAAAAAAAAAGCGTAATAGATTAGAGGCTTTTGGCCATTTTGTGAACCTAAATTTTAGTTACATCTTAAGTCTGCTGTGGAGAGTAATGAAGAAGCATTCAGTGACAATATAGTCCTTACACAGTTGCAATCCAAAGCTATTTCCCATGCTATAGTAACAAGGAATTGATTTAGACCATTAAAGGCATGGTAATCTGATATTCAAAGCTAGACCTCTAATGAAGCACTCTGACTTCACTTTCCTGACATAAGAATGGAAATACCATATGCAGAGTGGTTGTTACTATGTGATACAGGACAGTAGCTTATGTGAAAAAAAAAAAAAACTCCTCAAAGCAACTTCCTGCTAAATTTTATCATGGCAATATGTCATTCACTATATTATTTGGATTATGCTGCTATTCTGAGGATTTGTTTGCTTCTAATAATCAAATGTTTGCAGATGAAGATGATTGTAAAATCAGCTATTTATTAACTGAATCCACTCTATGTACTCAGAAATTTTCATTAACTGAGCAATGTATCTATTTTAGGCAAAGAAACATGGTATTAGTATGTGTGATTAAATATAATAAGTGTATGGGGAACCCAACTATTTATATATCTATTTTAACTATTCTTTCAGATGTCTGCAAAGCTTCAATGGCCATGCAATGAGGTCATCATTAATTAATGTTGCTCTGCTTTAGGTTTTATGGAGACCTAATATCAATTAAAAGTTTTGCTCAGTGTCAACAACTCTTGAGTATTAAGTCACTTAGACAAACATAGCAATATAGTCTGGTCAACTGCCCCACTAAGCAAAAAAAAAAAAAAAAAGACTATATGTAAATTCATTACAACTTTCAGTTTGCAGTCATAACAAGCCTCACTTATTCAAAAGTAATCTTTCAAATAAATAACTACAAGTGCATATAAGTGGAATGAAAAAAATTTTATTTTCAAATCAACGCTCGAGTCTAATGCTCCATAAAAAGAATCATTAAACTGTTAAAATGCTGAAGCATTATTTGTTTAAGATATTTTAATAAAAACATTTTAAAACTAACTTAAACTATGTGTTTTATCAAATATCCATTCGATAGAAGGTAGTAACATGAGTGATGATTTGCTATAATAATATGTGAAGCCAAATTATCTATTTGCTTATTTTATCTTTTCTTTCAAAAGGCTGTAGTTACGAAGACCATACAATGAGGTCATTATTACTTTGCATAACCCCACCCTCATTTCTATGGTTTCAGCTGTCAAGGAGATGTTTAACTTAATTTCGTCTCCTTTCACCTCTAATCTGCCACAAACCCAAACAAGCATCTCCTAGACAAATCATGTATAGTTTCTCTTCTTTTCTCTAGAAGAAGATAGCCATTGAATGTTTATGCAGCAGCACAGGCAAACCACGCACACTGTTCAACCTCCTCACCAAGCATGGAAGCAAAAAATAACACACATAACTCATTTCATCTCTCAGTTTGCTTTAAATGCAAGCCTCACTTGTATTGGATTTAGCTTTGCATATAAAGGAACTGCGAGTGTATTTAAGGGAAGAGACATTTTTCTTGCATCTAAATAATACTCGAGACTGCTCTTTCATGTAGCGAAACAGTAAACTGTCAGCTTAGAATGCTGAAACACTAGGCTGAAACAAATTAAAAAAACAAAAAAAAAAGTTTGCTAGAGAATAGAATCTGTGCTGTGTTTAACCCATGTATTTCACCAAAACATTTTCAAATACTCATCCAAATTTGTGTTCTGTTAGATATGCACAGAACCAATATCTGTTAATATATATTATAAATTCACAAAATAATAACTATTTTATCTTTGTTAAAAGATATTAAGAACTATGAAAGGAAAATAAGCATATGTGTGCAGCAACTAAATAGCTATGTATATTAAGCATTCCTAATAATTATGTCCTATTTAGAGAAAAATACAAATAAGTTTAACCTATATTTTTCATTTGTAAAATGACTGAGTGAAAATTCATAGACTAATAAATGGTGATACATGCTTTTTTAGTTGTTCATGAATATGTTATCATTTAGTTTAATCTTTGAGAAAATTAGAAAGTCCAACACTTTTAAAACCAGTCTTAAACTTCTTCTTATTCACTTCCATCCAATTATTTTTCTCAGATGATCTTTTAAGGGTTGTAATAATGTTTTTGTTTTGGATGAAAGAGACAGCTTCTCCAATAGTATTGAAAGATCTCATTTCATTCTGATGGAAAATTTTGATTTTAGCTGGGTAGACAAGCTGTGCCTTGATTTTATTTTATTTTGTTTTAAAAGTTTTACCAGTGGCCAAGAGGTTTTTCTCATTTCCAGGACTCTCGTGGAGTAGTCATTGTCAAACCTTATTTGATTTCCTTTGAATGATAAGGGACTTTTTCTCCAAGCTGTTTTTAACATAAGTTCTTTATCTTAGAAGGAAAGGAACTTCACAACTATGGATCTTGGGGAAGCATTTGGAGAAGATGGAATAGCTTTCCCAATGGCTCTATGCGCTCTTTCAATCCCATAGGACAGACCTTCCTTCATGTCCAAAAAATCAGGTAACCAGGAATTTAAAAAAGAGGTAATATCTTCTCCTTCTGTTTGTTCAAGGAAACCAAAAATTCTAATATTTGTTCTTCTTTCTCTATTTTCAACATCATCCACTTTGTTTATCAGCCAGTTATTTTGTTGCAGAATGAGTTCTCAGTGGTATTCATCTTCCTTAAGTCTCCCATCTATATCACTCAGTGAAGTTTCAATGTCCGGGATTTTAGATTGTTGTTGCTGGAGGATTTCCTTCAAAACATCAGTTTGTTGTTGACAGTTTAACTTTAAGTTTTCCAGGTTGTCAGTGAATCTATCCATCTTTAAGGATATTTCCTGGAGAGTGGTAGCTATAGACTGGATCTCTTTTTTTGAGGAGTCAGAATGTGAGGATTTTGAATTGCTCATCTCTGTTCAGCTAAATAATCATCAATTTTGACAGGTTTTTTTTAAGAAAACACTCCATAGTTGGATATCTAGCAGATTATAGGTTCTCAAAAAGATTGTACAACTTTTAAAGAGCAGATAATAGAATTTTAAATAATAATTTTTCTGTTTCTTAGTAACTGATGTGGAGCTCAAAAAGAAAGCTGTTACCAGTTGGTCATCTAGGCTCCGCCCCCAGCTATAATGTTCTAACCTAGTATATTGATTACAACTGAGCATGCACTACATAGTTATGCCATCTGTAATGTATGCCATAACAATAACCACAGGAAAGAATGATATTGAACCCAGTTCCAAGAGAAGGAGAGAAGGCATAGATTTGCTCCATTTCAAAGAATCCATGCATCATATCAGTGTGGATTATTATTACAGGTTCCCTGAATTTAAACTGGCAGATAAGACAAGTGTAATCAATGCATTACAGTCAATATTGTCATATCTGAAAATGGTCCAAAGTTCAGAGGTCAGGAATTCTGAAGATTTGTGCATGAGTGGAATTCAGATGTATAATATTCAATCCACACTATCCTCAATCCACTTAGCAAATACAAATAACTATCCAACGTGTAGAGCATCTTATGAGAAAAATGCTATAAGAAGTATGAAGCAGACTACCCACTTCAGCTGCCTTACTGATACCTTCAAATCAATTGAAATAAATGAAACTAGAGAAGACGATAAGCAGAGACAGAAATGTTATAACCAAAAGTGCAAAATACTCCCAGATGTATAGCTGGTAGATTAATTAGGAACCCAAAATCCATGGTAAACTCTGCAGCATGAAGCAGAAGTTTTCAGTAAAGGAGCTGAACCAAGATCGTGTGCAATTTCTGGGGACTATGATAAGAAATCACAGCAATCTGTTTAACAGAAATACACCAAAATTGAAGTATCACTAAGAAGAGCAGACAGAATTATTACAATCATCCAAAAGCAAAGAATTCAGAAGAAACCATAATAAGAGCACAAAAAGAAATATTTTATTAACAAAATATAACATAAGTACATTCACACTAAGGCACTTCATCAAATGTATAAAATGCTTTTAAATCATCCATTCAAATATAAATGAAACATATCACATTTAAGTAACTATTCAGTCAGGTTCTATAACCCTTTGCATTCAAAACAGAAGAAATGCTGAAAGTGTCATTCACACTAGGAAGATTAGTAGCATTTAATCTAATGGTCCATTTTAATTCTGCACATTCTGTAATATTTACAATGTCTCCCTCCATTTTATTGTGATAAAATCTTTCAATGACCATACATTTAAAAAGGCATTAATTATGCTCGTTTGTGTCCATTTTGCATAACTTTATTTTTAATGTCATAAAGGTAACTATATATTCTATCCTTCAATTGTACATTGGTATTTCCAGCATACGCTTTATCATATTTTTGACAGAAGTCTACATAAATCAAATCTGTTATATAACAAGTTGCATAAAAAAGATATCTTGTGGTATTGGACTGCTGGGCTGCACCACCCAATTCTGTCCCAAAAAATAAACAGTTATTTTTATGCACTAGTAGCAGTGCAAACTAGTGTGTAATGTTGAGAGTGTGATGATTTGTAAAACTCGGAGCTATGTGCATGTGTGCTTGAGTTCGCTTTTAAAAAAAAGGAAAAAAAAAATTCTGTCGCCAGACTGTTTTAAAAACAGTCTGGATTAGAAAGACTGCAAGTATTAATGTAGATGCCCAGAAGTCACTGTGGTTTTAACCATAGTAAATTAGAATCAGACTGGACTGCTAAGTCAGCAATCAAGTCACGTAATCTGAGTATGTGAAATAGCTGCTAATTAGTCCTCCTGTTGCTCTCGTATTGTCTTTCTGGGCTTAGTAAGTTATAATTAATTTGCGAGGTAGAGTGTTTGAGAGTTAGATGGATGGACGATCACAATCAGAAACCAGGACTGAGTAGTTCATAATTAAATTTTTTAACTCGAGACTTCTTTGGTAAGTTAGAGAAGCCAAGGATTCCTTGGCAAGAATTTTTTTTATCAACTTTAAAAAAATAATAAGAAATCATGAATTAATCCAAAGAACAATAAGTAGTAGGACACTGCCAAGATAGATCCAGTAAAAAAACACCATTTATTGGATGTAAGCGCTTTCGGGATAGCCCTTCATCAGACATAATTTCAATACATTAAAACAGTCTTTATTTAAAATACATAACAGCCAATCACTTACTTACAAACACCCGCCTATTTTCTAGGGCGGGTTTAACAGGTAGTACATCATTAAGACCCGGTGGTCTATGTGCTCTCAAATCAACAATCCACTTGGATTCTGCTAAGGCTGTCCTATGTTTAATATCCCCCCCCTATAATTAACCATAAACATTAGTTATACATCTGAATTTAAAACTATGTGTAGGATTCAAGCTTATATGTCTATAGAGAGCGTTACTCACATCTAGGTTCCTAATACTGCTAAGATGTTGCAAAATTCTAACTTTTAGCATATTATTAGTCATTCCAACATAAAAACAGGTACATCTCTCACAGTTTGCCATATAAACCAAATGTTTAGTCCTACATGTTGCCCTTCCCTTAAGATAAAAAGTTTTACTTATGTCAGGGTGCTTAAAATCCGTATCCCCCCTAATATGCTCACATGCCTTGCATTTACCACAAGGGTGTGTGCCTACACTCAAAATTGGTTCTAATCTTTTATCTAAATGTGCTTCCTTACATAATAACTCTTTTAAATTCTTGTTTCTTCTATATGTAAATTTAGGATATTCTCCTACTATATCTTTCAACCCTATGTCACTGGTTAATATGTTCCAGTTTTTCTGTACTATCTGACAAATATCTTTGATGTTACTTCCATAGGTAAACAGCACATTCGTCTTTCTTTCCTGTTTATTTTTAAACCTAGTTCCTTCCTGTCTACCTCTATTAGTCCTGTTTAACCATGGCTTATATCTAGTCTCCCTATGTTGTTTTCCATTTTCCATGACTCTGTCTATCATAGGTTTTCTATAGCCTCTGCATATAAGGTGTTGCTCTAATTTATGCAATTCCTCTTCACAGCATGCATCCTCAGAACATATCCTAGATATCCTGCCAATCTGACTTTCTATTATGTTTGGAAAGATACGTCTCGGATGCATGCTGTCAAAGGATAGCATTTTTTAGATGTCTGTATAGAACAAACAAATGAAGGGTTCGCATCTAAACTCTATAGAAAGGACTGTTGGCAAAACACATTGCTATCCTTTGACAGCATGCATCCGAGACATATCTTTCCAAACATAATAGAAAGTCAGATTGGCAGGATATCTAGGATATGTTCTGAGGATGCATGCTGTGAAGAGGAATTGCATAAATTAGAGCAACACCTTATATGCAGAGGCTATAGAAAACCTATGATAGACAGAGTCATGGAAAATGGAAAACAACATAGGGAGACTAGATATAAGCCATGGTTAAACAGGACTAATAGAGGTAGACAGGAAGGAACTAGGTTTAAAAATAAACAGGAAAGAAAGACGAATGTGCTGTTTACCTATGGAAGTAACATCAAAGACATTTGTCAGATAGTACAGAAAAACTGGAACATATTAACCAGTGACATAGGGTTGAAAGATATAGTAGGAGAATATCCTAAATTTACATATAGAAGAAACAAGAATTTAAAAGAGTTATTATGTAAGGAAGCACATTTAGATAAAAGATTAGAACCAATTTTGAGTGTAGGCACACACCCTTGTGGTAAATGCAAGGCATGTGAGCATATTAGGGGATAATGGATTTTAAGCACCCTGACATAAGTAAAACTTTTTATTTTAAGGGAAGGGCAACATGTAGGACTAAACATTTGGTTTATATGGCAAACTGTGAGAGATGTACCTGTTTTTATGTTGGAATGACTAATAATATGCTAAAAGTTAGAATTTTGCAACATCTTAGCAGTATTAGGAACCTAGATGTGAGTAACGCTCTCTATAGACATATAAGCTTGAATCCTACACATAGTTTTAAATTCAGATGTATAACTAATGTTATGGTTAATGATAGGGGGGGGGATATTAAACATAGGACAGCCTTAGCAGAATCCAAGTAGATTGTTGATTTGAGAGCACATAGACCACCGGGTCTTAATGATGTACTACCTGTTAAACCCGCCCTAGAAAATAGGCGGGTGTTTGTAAGTAAGTGATTGGCTGTTATGTATTTTAAATAAAGACTGTTTTAATGTATTGAAATTATGTCTGATGAAGGGCTATTCCGAAAGCGCTTACATTCAATAAAT
This sequence comes from Protopterus annectens, assembly GCF_019279795.1. NCBI lineage: Eukaryota > Metazoa > Chordata > Ceratodontiformes > Protopteridae > Protopterus > Protopterus annectens. The sequence goes on along the minus strand of NC_056748.1, from coordinate 846,328,533 downwards.
GGTGTTTTTTTACTGGATCTATCTTGGCAGTGTCCTACTACTTATTGTTCTTTGGATATATTAATTCTAGTACCTGGGACTTCAGCACAACGTTTCTTCTTCCTTTGGTAAATCATGAATTAAGTTCTGAGTTTTTTTTTTTTTTTGACAGGGCCAACCAGATACTGTCTGCATTTTTTATCCTGGCAACCGGATACTTTCTGTATCTAATTATTATTTGCTGGCAGGATTGATCAGATACTTTTTAAGTGGTGCAAGAGTTGTATAAAATTTCTTTCTGACATCCTGGGCCTGGAGTCTGGCAGGGTCAACCAGTTAGTAGTAGAAGGCTGAATCTGTAGTAAGCTGGATATTTTGGTGGGCTGTTGATGACTTTCTTTTTTTATAATACACTATCCTGGCAGGGTTAACCAGATACTAGGGAGGCAATGTGTTTTGGGGACTGTTGATGGATTGTTTTAATATAATATCCTGGCAGGGTCAACCAGATGCTGAGGAGGCAATATGTTTTGGGGGATGCTGGTGGATTTTTTTAATATAATATCCTGGCAGGGTCAACCAGATACTAAGGAGGTAGTGTGTTTTGAAAACAGTGGATATTTTTTTAATATAACATCCTGGCAGGGTTAGCAAGATACTATGGAAGCAATGTGTTTTGGGGGCAATTGATGATTTTTTTAATATAATATCCTGTCAGGGTGAACCAGATACTAACTGGAGGCTGCTTCACTGTGGATGTCTTTTTTTCTAATTAAATATCCTGGCAGGGGTCAAACAGACACTAGGTATGCAGTCTGTTTTGGGGACTGGTTGTAGATGAATTTTTTTTTTAATTTATTTTTTTTTATGGTCAATCAAGATAGACTAGGATGGTGTGTGGATGTTTTGTTGTTAAAACTCTGGCCTTGCATGGCTGAAGTGTGCATGGGTGAACTGAAGTAAAATCACCTGCAAGATCACTGCTATATTATGCAAAAGAAATATGGTATTGTAACCATTGTCTTATCTGTTCATTATTTCAAACCTTGTAGGCTCAAAGCAGATACTGTGGGTAGGTAATTGGGTGGGGGGGGGCTATGCCTAGTACATGTGAATGAAATGACTGGCCTTACCCTTACTGTTGTTCTTCTGGCTTGCTTTGCAAGAGTAATGTGCATCTGAGTAAAGTAAGATCAACCACAAGCTCTGAACTCTAGCTATTGTTTATGTGAAAAAATTACATATATTAAAAATAATGTTGTCTTTATCTTTTTTGTCTGTTAACGTCACAAGATCAATTCAGATACTGTGGTTGGAGAGGGGGGTAATAGGGATTGGAGTTGTGTGTGAATGAAACAACTGGCCCTGCTGTTTACTGTTGTAATTCTGGCTTTGTTAGACTGTAATAGTTATCTGTACTTTCAGATGAATGTAATCTAATTATGAAATGTATGAGTCATTGTTAATATATAATATTTTATATCTATTCATGTATGTAATAAATGTCCATTTAAAAATCTTTGTAATATGTTAGAGCGTTTCTCCCCACACATATGCTGAAAAGTGTTTTTTTTTTACTAAACATAATTGAACAAGCCTGGATAAACAAAAGTAAAATAAAATGAAATTTGTATTTGTGTAAGGCGAGCTGGCAAACATATGTTGTAGCTAATGTTTCTGTCAGCTAAATGAAATTAATACAAGTATTTAACCTAAGTGTAACTATTATTTTGACTTTAATCCTGGCAGGGTCAAAGAAGATATTTTTGTTTGGTAATGGGTGGGGTAGGTAGGCTGTTTGTGGAGGAAATGGATTGACAGGCACTGCTCTTTACTGTTGTAATTCTGGCTTTGCAAGATTAATGTGTATTTTGGCAACGTTAACTGTCATACAAGCATCTATAACTGTGTCTCAGAACCACTGCCACATTAGGTGTTGGTGCAACCTTGAATTGTGAATAATAAACTGCCAGTACAGTGGGATTTCCACTTGGCATTGTACAAAATGCAGTTTACCTGATACAGTACAATGTATGTTTACTTTATCATATGTACTTATAATAGTGATTTAGTCTAGTATCTGGTAAACTATACAGCATGTGCAATAGTGATCGAGCAGTTATTTTAGGCAACTTAGTAAGCATAATCAGTGTTGTTCCTGCTGCAATATAGCCCCGCCCTGTGAAGTTTAACTCCACCCCTTTTTAGTTGTGCCCACCACATTCAGGTGTCCCTTGCAATCCCCCATTGATTTGAAATCACCAGTTACCACTGTTTAAATGTACGTTTCATTGTTGGATGATGAAACATATCAGTTCTCAGATTTACAGATGAATGATGATGCAATGGGCATATAGTGTGTCAACAGTTATGCTAATTTAGTAATGAACATATAGGAAAAGCAAGTAATTTTGAACACACATTCATATACTGACTATATATACATATATATATATATATATATATATATATATATATATATATATATGTGTGTGTGTGTGTGTGTGTGTGTGTGTGTGTGTGTGTGTGTGTGTGTGCAGTTTGCTGACGATTTATTTCTCATCTGGGTAGAAAATAACAATGATTACATGATTTTGTTGGCTATTGACATAATACAACTGATTTTTTGAAAATTTCTCTAACTTTTCTAGAAGTAAGATTGATGTATCTATATCAATGGATGAGGTATTTGATTTACAAACTAATGTTTTTAAGAATGTAAGAATACTACATATTTACACAGGGGTAGTATGCATCATAGGTTTGTATATAAAAACATACTACAAGGTCAACTTATTCATACACTGCAGTTGACTTGTGAAGATAATGATTTTTATAGACAATATTATGAGAAAGAAATCTGATCTTATAGATATGTTTTTCTTCAGTGGAATATGACAATCATATTAAAGAAATAGAAACTGTGCAATTGTCAAAAGCTGCACCAGTTTGTGGTCAAATGTAGCAAGAATGATATCCCCTGCAGGAAAAATAAGCTTATATATATATTACTCTATAACATATTCTAAAGATACCATGGATCCTATTAAAGTAGTTAGAAAGAACTAGAACATCTTAAAAGCTGGTGAAACGTTTAAGGATGTCATAAAATCTACACCTATTTTCAGTTTTAGAAATGACAATACTGAAAAAGAGGTTATGTCATAAATCTATGATGAGAATTAAATCAGCCAATATTTTGAGATATTTTAATATATAAATGTTGCTCATATAATCTGAGAACTGATATGTTCTAATATCCAACTATAAAATATACTTTTAAATGTTGATTTTATGCAACTTGTTATATGACAGATTAAGTTTATATAGCCTTGACCAAAAATATGATCATTTTTATGTTGGTAAAACCAATAGGCAATTGAAGGATAGACTATATAGTCACCTTTATGACATTAAAAATAAAGTTATGCAGAATGTTTTAGTGAAGCATGCAAATGAATATAATCAACACCTTTTTAAATGTATGGTCTTTGAAAGAGTTTAACGTAAAGTAAGGGGTGTAGGCATTGTGAATATTATACATTGTACAGAATTTAAATAGATTATTAGATTAAATGCCACTAATCTTTTAGGTTTGAACAGCACTTTCAGTACTTAACTGAGTTTGAGGGGAAGAGGTTATAGAACCTGACTGGATAGTTGATATCATGTCATTTACTTAATTTAAATTTGAATGGATGATTTTAAAGCAGGTTACACATTAGCTGAAGCAGGTTAGCATGAAGTCACTTATGTGATTTTTAGTAAAAGATTTCTTTTTTGAGCTCTTGTTATGGCTCACATGTGAATTATTTGTTGTTGCATGGATATATACTTTTATCAAGTGATTTACTCTGAGAGGGTTGCTTGGACTGTTGAATTATTATAATCATCTATGCTGTAGTTGACTATGAAAATATGGAAGTCAAGAGTTGCAAAAAATAAACTACTAAACTTGTGGATCCAAATGAAACTAAGTGCAAAACAAACTTTCCAAAAAGTAAGACCAGAGACCCAGTGTAAACAACTTCCTTGTATTCTCTAAAATGATGGAGCACTGAAGTAACCAATCACATATACTCACTATTTAAGTGTTATAAATGTATTTTAAATACTAAAGTTGCATTATTAAAATGTTGTCCCACTGTGTGCTCACGTTTTTAATGTTGAAGTAAATGAATCATAGGGTTTAAAGTATAGTGCTAGGATTAATTAACATGGACAGTATAATACAGTGCATGATACTTCATAAATATATTACTTACATATTTTGTAATTCATAATAGGAATTATATATTGCTGCACAGTTTTAAGGTTAATGTCATGTCTTTTTGGCTTTTCCTGGTTAGGAGTCACCACAGTGGAACTCCGGTCCGCTAATGATTGGCAGTAGATTTTTACATGCCGTGTTGCCAGCCCTGACACACAACCTTCAACAAAGATACGCCCATTTATGCATGTCTCCACACAGAAGACGTTCTAGCTGAGAATCGAACAGGACAACGTCTTACTGTGAGGTGACAACGCTACCGCAGCACCACCACTGCAGCACAGTTTTAAGGTTAATACACTACAATAATAAGGATGTTATGAGCTACACCATTGTTTATACAGAGAATGTGGTTATAATACAGATGCATAACAGAGATAAAGCAGAGAAAAGATAGCATTTAATACATTTAAAATGAAAATACACACACTCTTCTTCCCTCGCTTTAATTTCTACAAGTCTTTTGGGCTTCTAATGTTATGACAGGAATGGATGGACCCCATTCCTAAGTCAATGTATAATGAAGGTTCATGAAATTAGTATTGTTTCAATCTTTAAGGTTAGTCAAAAGTGCTCTTCCCAGCACCTACAATATACCCAGAAATGGGCCCAGAACTGACTCCTGTAAATCATATGGAGTTGCATTTATTGGTAGCATACCTAAATATGACTGTAGATTGTTTTTTATGAGACCCATTGATCCTACTACTATTAGAACTGTCTGCTCAATGGATTTTGTAAATCAACATGCACATAGTCTACTATCATAGGCCACCAGTATTAACCTTTCATCTTTCAGTTTAAATTCATCACTCCTTAACCATTCCTGCGTCATATCCTGATTGATATGAGTTTTTTCCAGGAGTTTTCTGTACTTGCAACTATATTTTGCCTTTTCCACATTCCCATCAGATCCTTCTCCTTGTATTCTTTCTTTTGTTTTCTAGGTAAATGCAGTTGCTGCCTGATTTTTGTGTGCTTGTGGTTTGATTTCCATTCCCACTTGACACTGATATGCTTCTGCTATTTTAAGAAGGGAAGTAATCTTAAATTTGTTCTCCTCATGTTTTAAAACGTTCACTATGTTTATATGTGATGAGGTCTGTAGATATGTATGCAGTTTTATGACTGCAGATCTTTACATGTGATCAATATTGAGGAGGCCCATACCTCCTTCAGAATGAGGAATATATAATCTTGGTATATACTGATTTTTGTATCATTTGATAAGCATGATGCTTTTTTTTTGTTTGTTTTCCTGTCCACCTGATCACATTTTGGGGCCAGTTAAATGCCTAAAAACTGTATGCTACAGCAGGAACAGCGAACTGGTTTATATCTTGGACTTTGTTCCTAAATGTCAGAGCTGCTTTCAGTATTATTTTAGTCTTCTGTAATATTCCTTACTGAGTCTTGTCTGCATTTGTTTGTTTTATTGTCAATCCTTCTTCAATTCCCAAGTATTTATACACTCCCTCCGGTTCAAGTTCCTTTATATCCCATTCCTGCCCCAGACTAATATTTTCTTAGTGCTGCAGCTTTCCTGCTTTAAATGTTACTTTTACACATTTATCAAGACTGAATGATATCATCCAAGAAAACTTTGACCACTTCCAGTTGTGCTTTGAGATCATTATCTGGTGAACAATATAGTTTTAAAACATCCACAAAAATAAGATGAGAAATCTTTACACTTTCATGTTTTCTGGGACCCAAAATTTAACCATAACCTAATCTGTTAAGCAGACAGCTTAATGGTTTAAGTGCAAGACAAAAGAGCAGCAGTGACAGAGTCGCCATGGACTATCTCTTTGAAATTTTATCCCTGGGATAATAAAGTATCCTTTATTATGGCTTAGTTGTAAAGTGATTTGCCACTGTTCCATAGTTACTGTAATGTAATTCATCAGTGGAGATTATATCTTATACATCTGTAAGCAGTCCTTTATCCATGAATGTGGGATTCTGTTAAATGATATTTTGTAGTCTATCCATGCCATACTTAGAGTCTTCACATTTTTACAGTTCTCCATTATGATTTTATTTAACAACAAGTGATCCTTTTTTCCATATGACTTCCATTCATTACCCTTTTAATCTATTACCATGATTGAGTATCCTTCCAAATGACTATAAACTCTGTCTGCATCAGTTCTGGTATATAGTTTATAAATCATCAGAAGGCAAGTTATTGGTCTATAGCTTTTAGGATAGCCTGCAGGTTCACTCTTTATGACAGTTTCAGCTTTCCAGGTTGGTGTCTGTTTGGGGTGTGTATATAAGTAGTTCTTGGGCCTAAATCTTTGTGTTGTTGTTGTTGTGTCTTTCGGCTTATCCCGGTTAGGGGTCGCCACAGCGGAACTCCGGTCCACTAATGTTTGGTAGAGGATTTTTACGTGCCGAGTTACCAGCCCTGACCCACAACCTTCAACAAAGGCACACCCATTCACGTATGCCTCCACACAGAAGACGCTCTAGCTGAGAGTCGAACGGGACAATGGCTTGCTGTGAGGCGACAACGCTACCACAGGCCTAAATCTTTGTGTAAAGATGTTAATACTTTTAACCAGAAGTTAGGTACTGTGCCTGTGTCTGTGAATTTCCAGTTAGGAGCTTTTCTTAATTTTTTTTCAATTTCTCTGTCAGTTACTTCATATCGTGCAGATTTGAACTTCTTACTGATTCTTTTACTTCTTCTATATGTGCAGCATCTGTGTTATGTTCCCCAGGGTCTTCAGAGATATTACTGCAAGGTGATTTCTTCATCTTTTTATTTTATTGTTTTTGGGTGGGGTTTCTATTTCTTTTGCTTCATTTCCCAATTTTCTATTAAACATTTTTGCATCATCAATGGATTGAGTATTTTGTACTTTTCCTTTATATCTGTCTGCATATCTTCTACATTTTTTCTGCCTGTGCTGATATCTTTAATTTATTTGAAACAATATATGGTAGATCCTGGTCTGTTCTAATACAGTGCACTGCTTTTATCTCTTCTGTCTAAGTATTATACTCTTGTAACAGTTATACTTCTTAATTGGTTTACAGTTTTCTTCATCTGATGTTTCCATGACGTTTGATTTCTTCTCTTCCTTTCCCTTATTACCCTGTATTTTTGTGGTAAGACTTTATCTGCCATTAATCTAGCTGTGCAGTAATATATCCTATTTTCTTCTGTTATATCACATGAATTTCTATTAATAATCCTGATTACTGTGTTTATTTGTTGTATCAGATTTCTAACATTTCGAGTCTTATTGACTTTCTATAATCTATTTCTTTCATTGACCTTAATATGTCTAATCATCTCTATTAAATCCCTTAGATCATTGTCCTCTAAACTGGGGGCACTTTCTTTGTTCTCTTTTTCCTGAGGGTATTGTACAGAAACTTCCAGAACATCTTCCTGTGACATATTCTCTTTAGCTGCATCATCCATTGCCCTTTCATATGACAGCTACTGGCCTATCAGTTCACAACACTGACTCCATCAGAGTTGCCACTGTTTCCTGCTCCTTTCCTGGCTATGCTGCTTCAACTGAACTTTTGTACTAGTTTCCTGCAGAAGGCTCCAGAGTATCTTCATGAGGCAAGTGATCAGATGCTTTCCGTTCTCCTTAATTTCATATTTCATTTTCCATAGAGCAATTGGCAAATTGTAGCAGGAGTGAATTTATGAATACCCATCCAATTGTTTAATTACTTCTTAAAGGAATCACATTGTTTGATCTGGAGATGAAGTTTGTTCCAAAAAGGGGTACTCACTGCAAATCTCTCTCTCCACTTTGATTTTTTCATTTGCTGAACCATGTTCAGATCACTGGTTTTAGTGCTTGCAGGACTATTTGATTTGTGGAGAAATAAGAAGTATTGGACTGCTAGACCCTAACGGCAAGAAGGCAAGGCACAAGTCACCCCTAAGGAGTATGTAGGTCCTTTTATTCCCAGGATCTTCTTCTGTGTTTTTTTAGGATCCATTGGGTCATTCCAAGTACTTGATATGTTTAGTATGGTGCATCCAAAGGGTTTATTGTATTCTATAATATATCCAATCAGTGCAGAATACAGTGGGGTCAAGGCTTCTGTGGCCCTTGAGAAAATACCATTTGAGATAACCTCTGGCAAACAGAAGGATTTCTTGACCACTTTTGCAACATGATGGTCAAATGAGAGTGAATCATTTACTCATGTTTCAAGATCTCTCACATCATCTTTATTTTGAAGTGGGGTATTTTCTATACATTAAGGGGGGTGCAACATTTGTTTGCCAAATTCAATAATATTGCATTTTTAGCATTTTGTTTTAGCCTGTTTTAAGTGCACCATCTATTAAGCTGTGCAATTTCAGTTTGCAGCTTCTGTAGTTCAGAAGGGGATTCAAGTATAACACCAAGTTTGCAATCATCAGCAGACTTTTGATTTAGAGATCAGAGAAATATATACCAAACTGCAAAGGTCCTGGCATGGAACCCTGTGGTACTGCAATGGTTACCTTCATGCACTTTTAGACTGCACCTGAATACCACACTGAGTGGATTCTGTCCCTCTGCCAATTAGCTACCATCTAACTACACAGGGATTGATTTGCAGTGCATTTAGCTTGGTGATAATGCTGACATGTGATATGGGAGCAAATGATTTGACAAGGTCATGGTATACTGCATGGACAACATGACCACTGTGAATGACCATCTCAAAAAATGTTCTATATTAATTACCTCCCATTATCAAAGCCAAACTGATGTGCATCAAAGTCTTATAATTTTTTTTAATATACTGGGATTTATCAAGTCTGTTATATCCCATTCCAGATCCTTGTGGATGAGGCTCATCAGACTGATGGAACTGTAATTACCAGGGTCTGTTGGTGGGTTACTGTTGTGAAGAGATATCACAACTGCTGTGCAACAGACCTCCGAAAAAAAGCTAGAAGATAAGCTTAGGCTGACTAGTTTTAAGAGCTGGTCTACCAGTACATATTTAGTGCTGTTTCGTAGGGAGCCTGGAATATCAGGTCTCATAGATGTACTGTAGTTTTTCTTTTTTTGTATTTGGAAAGTACTTTTAACAAGTGCTCTTTTGTGATAATAGGGGGGTTTAGGTACATTTATGATATCTATTGGATCAGTGTGTGTAGTGCCATTTTGGATGAGTTCAAGGTGATGTTGATTCTAATTCTGTAACTTCCTGATATAGGAAAAGAAAGATTTATAATAATACCTAAATACCATAAGTTCATGGGAGGCTTTAGTTTTCCTGATTGTGTTTATCATTACTTTGGATAACATTCTGATGTTAACTTGATTTATGCATCCTTAGTTGAGCTATATATATTCTAATAAGCTTTTTCAACCTTAATGCATTCTTAATTTATAAATGTTTACCAACAGGCTATTTCGTTCTTTCATTTCACTTTTCATTTAGTTTTGGCAGGGACTGGCAGGTTTATATGGTTTTCTAGGTGACTGCAGAATTTACATGCATAACTACTAGCCATGTTTACATTTTCTGAGGTGCAGTTATACTTAAAATTGGACAGTTTATCATGCAGTTGTAGGACATTTGTATGTCTGAATACTTTGAATATTCTTATATTTGACTTAGTTAGTTTTATGATTTTGAAAGAGTAGATTACCAATTTCTAGTTAGACTCAACTGTGGAAGGGTATGCATTTGGGATAGTACATACAGCTGTCATATTTCTAAGGATCGGGTCAAGAACATTTTGACCTCTAGTGTGCTCTTTAACTCTTTAATCCAGGTTATTCCTGTGTATGAAATTTTGAGTTTATATGCAAAGCCTTCATTTGAAATATCAGTCTCCCAGTTTTTTGATGGGTAGTTAAAGTCTCCCAGGATGATGGAAGTTGTTTTGTATATGTAGTTCATGCAATGTGTTTATGAACTGGGTATGGTTTTGGTGGGTCGTTGAAGGGGTCATGCAACATGCTATGATCTGTGTTTTTTTTAAGGCTAAGATGAATCTCAGTGTGAAGATGTAGAAGATGAAGATGAAATGATAATGATAAAGATGATGATGATGAATATATGCCAATAAAAATGCAATAAGGTTGATGAATATGGAAATGGTTATCAAGATGACAATGATGAGGATGAGGATGTAATAAAGATACAGCTGCTCATTATGTTGATTACAAAGATGATAATAATAATAATGAAGGTGAAGATAACAATGGTGCAGTGAAAATAATGAAGGTGGTAAAGATGAAGATCATAATGGAAATGGAGATAATAATGAAGCTGAAGACTGTGATGAAGCTGAGAATGAGAATGAAGATGAGGATGTAATGGAGATGATAATGATGGTGGTGATAAATTTAATGATCATGATGATGTGCACTGATCCACTCAATGTCCAATATATATATATATATATATATATATATATATATATATATATATATATATATATATATATATATATATATATGTTCATCCTCACCTGCATCAGCTTCATTTGTGTCTTAGTCATCTCATTATCTGCATTTTCATCATTATCCTCACATATCATTAAATTAATTTATTGGTTTTCATTGTTATTATCTTTAGTATTATCATAATCATCATATCTGCATCTTCTCAGGTGCATAGATTTTTCTAAAATGACTCCATGAGTAATCCAGTCAGTGTATAACACCTGCAAGCCTACTTTACTATACAGTTTAATACGGTTATTCCTATACTCCTAGCTTTCACCTTAAATGTGATCAGTGCATTAATGGGCAACTATTTATTAAAATGTCACATCTCTGTTATGGCACTGTATCACAAGCACTGCACTTTTTACAAAAAGTCATATCTTGAATCACTTTGCTTTGCTTACCTTTTTATCAATGGATAAGGGTAAAATAATGCATATTGCTTATCTTAACCTGGCCAAGTCATTTGATACACTATACCACTTTGGCATTGTTGACAAGCTCGCTGAGCTAGAAATCAGTCCCTTCATAACTTACTAGATTGCCAGCTGGTTCACAAACAGGACCTAAGAATTCAGGATTGGTGAGACCACTTCCACCAAGAGACCAGTTACCATCAGAGTACACCAGGGCTCTGTGATGAGCCTGCTCCTGTTTGCCATCTACTTCTTAAAAGTCAGGGTTAATGCTCAAGGCCTCTGGCTCACCAAGTTCACAGGTGACTGGAAGCCATTATAGATTACCCCCAGACACCACAATTTTGCAATAAGGTTTAACACACACACATGACTGGTGCCAAAGGCATGGCTTAAAACTCAATGAAAAAAATGCATTATAATGTCCTTTAGGAAACTGTCAACCCATGTTTATTACTCCATCAACAAAACAACACCAAGACTTGACCCAGTACTAAGAGATCTGGGAACATATGTAAACCACGAAAATACACTAGATCAGAAAATGTCAAGTAGTATCCAAAAACACAGTAGTCACAAACAAACAGCTTTAATGAAGCTTTTGGGTCTACACCCTTCATCAGCACATAAAATCTACTTATACAAATCACATTTAAATAGAGGAACATTTGAAAATCACATGAACAAGCCAGCTGGTGATGTGATTTTCAAATGTTCCTCTATTTAAATGTGATTTGTATAAGTAGATTTTATGTGCTGATGAAGGGTGTAGACCCGAAAGCTTCATTAAAACATATGTAAACAGCAGTCTGGCCTTTGATTAACATGTAGTTAAGATAATAAGAAAATAATTCAATGTTTCCCATCTTATAGGTAAATGTATGGCATCCTGGTCCAAGAAAATTACAGTACCACCCTACTCAGCTCTTATCAGACCTATCATTGAATACAATGCTTGCTTTGGCATGTATCTAACCAGGCACTTGGTTGGAATGCCCACAAAGGTTTCTCACTTGAAGAATTCAGGGTATGAATAGCCTGTCCAACACTGATCACCAAAAGGCTCTGTCACTATATTTAGTCTTCCACCAGCTGCTGAGAGGGGGACTTTTGACAGGCTTACAGGGTTTCTTCAGACCTAGCCATGATGGATCTGTTGCACATGTGCAAAACGAACATCAGAAATACCATGGATCCAGTGATCTGAACTTCACTTGTGACATAAACAGAACTTGCTGGAAGGACAGATATGGGTCCCATAGGATCCCCCATACTATGAAACAATCTCCTTATAAATGTAGAACAGAGTTCACCCCTGACCAATTGAAACCTTGACAATTGGATGGTAAACAGTAAATGTACCCCTGGTCTGGCCCCCATGTCACTTATAAACAGAGGCCATCAATAAGAAAAGTTTTATCCTGAACCCCCCTTACAAATCCTTAGTTATCTCCCCACTAACATGCTCCCCATAAAGACGCCCATGATACTTGGGGACCCAAATGTTTTAGGGTGCACAGCTAGACATTTAAGAGCCCTAGTGGTCATGAGTTTAATAACAACCAATGAGCCTATTTAAATATAATTGTATTTAATTATTTATTGACTTGTTTTATGATTGTCATCAAATAACTTACTGTGCTGCATTATCTGTCATTGTGTGTATGTATGTGTGTGTGTGTGTGTGTGTGTGTGTGTGTGTGTGTGCGTGTGTGTGTGTGCTGAAATTTGATGCAGACTACAGAAAACACACCTAATAACTGCAAACTGTTTTTGCTCACAGATGCATCATCTAAAGGCAGGACCAGATGACAGAAAATCAGGAAGCAACTGGCCATCTGCACACATTAAATAGGATGACAAGTTCATTAAGTATAATAAATACAGCCTAGTTGAACTAATAAAAGTAAAAACAACATGTTTTAGAATCAGAAAGTCCTTTTTATTTGATAAAGACATAATTACAGCAAAAAAGAAATGACGAAAATATTAGTACATTATATTTAATGTACACTGCATTTACAAATTGTTTTCATGAACAGGAAACAGAATGTGAATTTGGTCTTCTTTCCCCCAAATCTCACTTTAATTTCACTATTTTTTTATTTTATTTTATATTTGTTTACCTGGAAAGTCTGACTGGGTATACACTGCCATTGTCACTGGAGGTCTGAGGAGAAAATCTCTGATTATAACAAACACAAATTATACATTACATGGATAAAATACTCAATTAAAACAGCATATAAGAGAGAAAAAGTCACAGAGACGATAAGAAACAAACATCTATTTACATTATGTTTTTGTAAAATAAGAAATAAATTTTGGAACAGACAAAGTTGTCATGGGACATCTTTAATGGAGAGGGGAGGGTGGTAGGGTGGGTAGTTAAGAGGGTTTGAAAGGGAGTGGGCATGAAAGGGTTAAGCAGGTTGGAGACTAAGGGAGGAAGTGAGGTAAGGCAAGGGGAGGGTTTTGAAGGCTTTTAAGGTGGGAGTTGGCTGTTGAGAGTCACATTTGGTGTGATCTTGTTGATGCAGGATCACGTCCCAGATGACCTGAGGTGGGAGTAAGGTAGGCCTTGGGTGGTTATACAGAACGGTAAAGTGAGTACAGTTTCCTGTTTTTTATATATATATATATATATATATATATATATATATATATATATATATACTCTTGCTGGGGGTAGTTTTCTGATACTGTGATACTGTGGTGGTAGGAAGGAGAGGGTAATGCGGGGTAAAAATAAAAAAAAAAAGTAAAAATAAAAATAAAATTAAAAAAGAGAGAATAAAATAAATAATGGAGTTAATGGAGTTCATAAGGGGGAAAGGTATTCTCTTGTGGGGGGTAGCTAGGGTTAACTTGTGGGGCGGGCATCCCAATTGTATAGTAGTGTGTGAATGGTTCCTGCTCATTGGTGGTGGCCATGGGGTCTGTATGTGGCTCAGGTGCATGAGGCGAGTATAGAATGTCTGCTGGGGGGTTTGTGTAAGGAAGATAGCCTCTTTAGTTAACTTTTCCCTTTTAGTTGCTTTTCCCCGAAGTTGAATTGGTGGTTAATGTTTCCTGCTAGTTGGTGGTGTCTGTGGCATTATTATGTGGCTTGGATGTGTTAGGCAAGTGTCTAATGTCTGCTGGGGGTTTGTGGAAGGAAGCTAGCCCTTTAGCTCACTTTCCCCATTATTTACTTCCCCCAGAGTTACATTGGTGGTCAGTGGGCTGAGCAGAGACAGCACAATGTTTCTCGGGCTTCCTTCCTGACTGTTAACAGTTAGCCGTGCATGTGCGGTACCACCTGTGTCATTAGATATTAACAAAAAAATAAATAAAAACAGAATAAATGGTAATAAACCAAAAAAAAAAATATATATATATATATATATATATATATATATATATATATATATATATATATATATACACAGGATGATGAGGAGGGCAAGGTATTTCACTGGTGACTGTGCATACCTTGCCCAGATCCATAGTACTGCACTTGTTCCAGTTATGTGAGGGAGAGAGGTTTAAGCTGCCTGCGTTGGGCTTGCAGCTCTGAAGTGAGGTACATAAGGGGAGCTTGGTCCTTGATATATATATAAAAAAAAAAAGGGGGGTTTTAGGAGCAGGAGAGAAGTTACTTTAAGTTGCTCTGTCCACGCATTGAGGTGTTTCTTGGGGCCAGGGCTGGGGCTGAGAGCACATACTGCAGTACTGAGTTGGGTGAGCTGTTACTCTACACTATAGAAAGGCTGGAAGGGGAGTTCTAGGTGTTTAAAGGCATGTTTTTTTTTGTTACAGACATTTATTTACAGTTTGTGCTTGTATTTTCAGGTATTGAACTAAAACGGCATGGCAGAATTATGGGCTTTGAGGTAGAGATGGGCAAGCATCATGGCCCAAGTAGAGGACCTGTTCTGGGAGATGCTGAATGAGGACACGGCCACCAGCATGCAGGCTCCCAAGACTCAGAAGAGAAGACAGATGGGGAACAGTACACGAGCAACCAGAGCCAAGAGAGCAGGACAGAGTGGAGGAGAGGAAAACGGAGGAGAGGAAAATGGAGGTTGCAACACCGGTGGCACCACCTTCAGTCCCGACAGGTAATGATTTATCAGTCTCTGTCGGGGGAGAAGCTGAGGGACAGGTAGCAGGGAGTGAGTGCCAGGGGATGAGTGTGGGGCTGCAAGGCAGGGTTAATCGTCGACCTTATGGTCTTGCAGGCTGTCAGTGGGGGCAGGAGAGGAGTTTGCAGACATTGGGGGGGGCATGATTTGAGTTTTGATAGTACTCTCTTATTGCTAGAGGAAGATATGGACCCTTATTTAGAGGAGGTAGGGTCAGACTTTGTGACATGTCCAAGGGATTGGTTGATGACGCAGGCTTTAGGGCAGGAGGGTGCAGCAATCCTTTTGACTCCTCACATCTTGCTTACAGTGAAGGAGAAGATCTGGAAGGGAGAATATGCAGATATTTTCAAGTTAATTGATACTGATGGGGTGCAGTGCCTGATAGAAGCTGAGACGGCAAATGGGAAAGCCTTCTTGGCTGCCTTGCCTGAATTAGGTTGTAGGCGAGTGGGTATGTTTTGGCAGAGGATGTGGTAAAATTGGGTCTTAGGATTCATGTATTATATGGCGGTGTGGTTTGAAAGGGATAGTACTTTGACCGTTCCTGGCTTATTTTCTGACTATACAAGAGGCACAAAGGATATGGTCAGGTAATGCATGGCTATGGTATGATCATACATTTTGCAAAAGGAAGGCAGTGATAATCCATGCACTGGGAGGTAAGACACCCTGATATCTGGCTGTCCACTATGATGGACAGTTTCAGGCTGGGAAATAGAGTGGGTAACCTTGCAGAAGGAGGTATCAGAGTATGTTGGGCCTTTAACATGGGGAAATGTTCCTGGAAAGCTTGCAGATTCTCCCATACTTTTTCAAAGTCTAACTAAACAACAGGAGGGACACCATGGCATAAAAACATAAACTGTTTTATTATGCAAAATAGGATTAGCACTTTCAGAAAAAATTTCCTTCATCAGATCCATCAAACAAAACTTACATGATCTTCATATATCTAATTCAAAAATAAAATCACCAATCAAAATGTTAAAACCATTAAATAAAACCAACAGCAACATGAATTAGACATTAATCAATGTTGCATCACTTCCTGTCATAAGCTGCAGATCAAATTTAGCAAACATAAACACGTTGCGAATAGCAACCCAGCAGCAAAAATACATTTAATGAATCATTCATATAGGTATTCACAAACAGATATTCTGTTAAAATAAGCATAGCTATATTTATATATTCATAACCTGTGAACTTTTAAAATTGGTTTAAGAGGAATAAAAGCATTTAAACCAGGATAAACATCCATAGATAGAGCCACTGTCCAATTAGTTTCTTTCACCTCAGTTGTATTAGAAACATCTCCCTATAAAAGTGTTTCTAACTGTATCAATCACCATAAAGGAGAACATGTGACCAGTGTGCTGTTGAACATGTTGCAATAAGGCATTACATTGTAATGCATTACATATAGCACCCAGATGCTGCAAAATACATTGTTTCAGCATTGATTTGTTTTCCCAACATAAAATCTTATACATTGTTCACATTTAGAAATATAAACCACATTTCTTGTGGTGCAACACGCATTAATATCTCTTAGTAGCTGGATGTAAAAAAGCATTAGACCTATTGACATAGGCACATGCTTTACATCTGTTACAGGGGTGTGTGCCTTTCTTATTACTCACAGGCATACTAACACCCCTATCAATAGATTTTTAACACAGCAGATCTTTCAAATTCGTGGTCCTTTTATATACAAATTTCAGTGAAACTCCTACAATATCCTTAATTCTATTATCTGTCAGAAGTAATTTCCAATTATTGGGTATTATGTCACAAATACTTTTATTATCACTGCTAAAAACGTGGCTCTCTCTGACACTCAAGGAGCCAGCCGTATTCCTATGAGTACTGCCCTTCTGTTTGTTAGAAGACCATGGTTTCCCCTTCTTCCTTTGCATACCATCAAAACCATTCACACATTTTATTATCTTTATAACCAGGCTGGAATAAATTATCAGCAACCTCTGTGACATGATATAAAAAGTCACTGTCATGATTATACAATCTGGAAACCCGCAAAAATTGATTATTAATAAAATCGGAGAAAATATGAGGGGGATGCATACTACCTCGCTCTAATAATGTGTTTTTCCAACATGGTTTGCGGTATAATGAAATAATACATTTTCCATCAGCACCTAACTCTAACAGCACATCCAAAAACTCTATACATTGTGAAGAAACATGACATGTGAATCATAGAAAATCTGTACTTGATTCCAAATACTCAATAAAACTACGCAACTAAGCTCGGTCACCCACCCATAAGAAAAAAAACATTGTCTACAAATCTACATTAAAATAATACATGCTTTTTCCAAGGATTAGTTACAGCAAATGCACACCTTTCTTCCCACTCAGCTAAAACCAAATTTGCGTAAATATTCATAAAGGGTCTACCCATAGCAACTCCTTTATGCTGTAAATAAATAGTACTATTAAAACAAAATGCATTGTTATTCAAAATGATTCTTAATAAATGACATACATGCATCATGGTTCATTATCTAGCTGGGAAGACCTGATATTATAACTTTTGATATAATCCAAGCCTACTACATGAGGAATGACTGTGAATAAACACACTATATCTAAAGTTACTAATAGAAAACTAGAAACATCAATATTAACATTTTCAAACTCACATAATTGTTCTAAAAAGTGTGCTGTACCTCTCAAAATAGTCACAGTGTTATTCACCATTGGCCTTAAATGTTTTTCCACCCATATCGAGAGCGGCTCTATGACCCATCCCGCCCCCACTACAGTCGGTCTCATTGGTGGGTTATTCAGGTTCTTATGAATTTTTGGTAAGCCTGACATAGCTGGTAATCTAGGATGTTCAACTCGAAAAAAGTCATATAACTCTCGAGAAATACAGCCAGATGTGTGTAAATCAAACAGATCATTGTTCAGTTCCTGTATTAATCTCCTCAATGAAGATCTATCAATAATTGTATATGCATCATCTGTCGTTAACATAGAACACGTCAGACACACACCTTGTGACATCTAAAACAACCATTCCCCCAACTTTGTTCGATGGTATCAAAATAATATCATGATCATGTATCAAACTATTTAACGCATATCTCTTTTTAAGCGATAAATTGTAATGACCTGCTCTATGCGAGTTAAAAAAATAATTCTAAACCTCACACACCTTCAAAAAGGTTTCAATAACAGGGTGAATGTTGGGTATATATGTACTCGGTTTTCTGAAACCAACAAAAGTATTTCTATGATCATTGTTAAAAGCAAAACGCAGACACACATTTCTAGCAAATAGCCATAAATTTACTACCACATTTCTTAAATTACTAAACAACAGGAGTTGTTAGATCTGCAGCTTACCGGTATGACAGGAAGTGATGTAACATTGATTAATATCTAATTCATGTTGCTATTGGTTTTATTTAATGGTTTTAACATTTTGATTTGTGTTTTTATTTTCGAATTAGATATATGTAATTTTTTTCCGAAAGAGCTGATCCTATTTGTACATAATAAATTTATGTTTTATGCTGTGGTGTCCCACCTGTTGTTTAACTGAACTTTAGTTATTGTTTCTACAGAAAGGACTTTAGTTTTCATAGTGCTGTTTGTTCTAATACTTGTTCAAAGTGTATGGGCGGGCATTCAGTGATGAAATGTGGTGGGAGTGAGATTCAGTTTGGGGGTCAGACGTTATCCTTTTCGGGTCAGAGAGGATGGAGTGGGCCACCTATGGGGCTGCAAGTGGTGCGGGACAGGGCCAATTTTCATGCCCATGGGGGGGGTTCTTTCAGGGAACAAGGGGGTGCCCAGGCAGCTCATTCACCTACTAAAGTGGTTGTCCTACAGGATCTGCTGGCACAGTATCCTCTGCTGGCAGTGGCGGGGGAATTGGTTGAGGATTTTTGAGGGGATTTTTGATCAAGTCGAGTTTGGTGGGGGATGGTAAGGTGGGAAAAAATCTGTAGTCAGTGCAAGGGAGGGAGGATGTGCTGGGAGCGTTGATTGAGAAGGAGTGTCAGGTGGGTAGGTTGTTGGGCCCCTTTGATAGTCCACCATTTACTCAGTTTAAAGTGTCACCTTTGGGTTTGGTTCCCAACAAGAGACCAGGTGAGTTTCATTTAATACATCATTTATCTTACCCAGAAGGCAACTCTGTCAATGATTTCATCCCTGGGGAGGAGGTTAGGGTGACTTATGCATCCCTAGATGATCTGGTCTGCATCATTAGAAGTTTTGAGGACCCCTGGTGGGTGAAGGTGGACAATGAGTCTGCCTTTCATCTGTTGCTGGTTCGGGAGGAGGATTGGCCATTATTGAGCATGGTAGTGGGGGATAGTACTTACTTTGACACAGCTATGCTGATGGGATGTGCAGTGACCTGTTCCATTTTTGAAAAGTTTAGTACGGCCTTACATTGGATATGGCAACAGTGGGTGGAAGGACAGAGAGCAGTACATTACCTGGATGACTTCTTGCTAGTGGGTGAAGGGAAAGAGGGAGCACATGTGACAACATGTATTTGGTGATGTGTGAGCAGTTGGGAGTGCCACTGGCTATGCATAATGAGAGATGTCATGGAATTGTTGGCGTTGTTGAATTTTGCTTGTAGGGAAGTGCATCCAGGATGTACGTTTTGTAGGTTGGTGGCTTTTCTTTTGAAAGGATGTAAAGGTAAGCACCACAGGGTAAGGGTTAGCAAGTTAGCATGGGAGCACTTAGTTTTGTGGCTACAGTTTTTACAGCAGCTTAATGGGATCACATTTTGGCAAACATACTGGGTAGGTCAGTGGGGATTTACAGTTGTTTACAGATCTATTTATTTTATTTTATTTTATTTTACATTTGTTTACCGGGAAAGTCCGAATTGAACAAGGTCCATTTACAGTGGAGCCCCGGGGAGAAAAGCTCCATAACATAGCATAAATACAACAAATGACAAAAAAAAATTTTCTGTACAGTGGCATATATACAATCAGACCTCCATATCATAACATAACACAAATACACAAATGACAGAACATTTCTGTACAGTGGCATATACAATCAAGGAGATTTAGCGTACATTAGTTTATATAAGTAAGCTTGGTAAATAGATAGCAACACTTTGAATATCACTATTGGTAGTACAAAGCATAAAAATGAAAGAATGCAATAAAGAAAATTGATGCTATTCAGGAGATATGTCACAGTGTGAGAAATAGTTTATACGATAGTAGTCCCTGATAGGGAGTATTTGAGTAGTACAAGATAGCTGAGGTAAGCAGTGAGGAGATGAGGAGAGCAGAAAAGGGTTTATGTGATGCAAGGGCAGAGCCATGATTGCAAGAGGTGTGACTTAAGTGTTGTCTTAAAAAGTGAGATGGTGCAGAGGAGATATTTTGAGGGAGGTTATTCCATTCACTAGCAATGGTGTGAGAGAAAAGACCTTTCCTTGCAGTGTTATTGACTTTGGTTATGTTGAGCAGGGATTTGTTAGATGAGCGCAGAGAGCAATTTGCTGAATATTGGTTTAGAAGTTGGTTTAGGGCTGGGGTTTTCCTGAGGGTTCCTTATTATGTTGAAGGTGAGGACTAACTGGTGATAACTAATAGCTGAGGGAGTTCAAACCACTGTAGCTGCTTCAGGACAAGACAGTGATGACTTCTAAAAGTGGAGTTATTTGCAAATTTTGCAATTTTATTGTAACATGACTCTAGTTTGTTTAGGTCCGTTTTCCTGATATGAATTAGAATTGGTGATGCATACATTAGGGTAGACAAGAGGTGGGTTTGGGCTAGGTAGATTCTTGCTTGGTCTGATAGGAACTGTTTGTGTTTGTATAAGGTTCCTAATTTCTTATGTACCTTTGTGATGGTTTGTGAGATATGGACATTAAAGTTTAGATCTTTATCTATTTCAACCCTGAGCAGCCTAGTGTGAGGGGAAGGGGAGATTGTGGTCCCATTTGTGGAGGTGATAGTGAAGGTAGGAGGTGTGGATTTGGATTTCTTGGAGGTAAAAAAAGAGTAATTTGGTCTAGTTGGGTTTATAATAAGTTGGATATCAGTAATCCATTGTCCCACGGTCCACAGAGCAGAAGCATTCTTGGGTAAGCTTTTGAAGAGTGGTTATGGATAGGGCTGAGCAGATTACGGTGGAGTCATCTGCATACTGTATAAGTGATGCATGCTGGGTGGAAGTATGTAGTTTGTTAGTGAAAATGGTGAATAGTAGAGGGCCCGTATTGATCCTTATGTAACACCTGTAATAGTTGGTAATAGAGGTGACAGTGTACTTTGCCATTTAACTGATTGTTTTCTGTCAGAGAGATAGTTTCTGAACCATGAAGTAGTGGAGGGGGTGAAGGACAAGGTGGACAGAGTGTCTAAGATTAGGTTATGGGAGACCATATCAAATGCTTTTGATAGATCTAAGAATATGGCTGAGATGAAATTGTTGTTGTTTCTTAGTTGGTTAATCTGATTGGTAAAGGAGAGTAGAGCAGTAGTTGTACTATGGTTTGGGCAGAAACCATGCTGTGTGGGGGAGAGGAGGTTATGTGAGGATAAGAAGTGCACTATCTGGGTGTGAATACATTTCTCCAGAAGCTTGGAAAGGGGAGATAGGACAACAACTGGCCGGTAGTTTGATAGTTCATAGGAGTTTCCGCCATTTTGAAGGGGAATTATATATGACACTTTCCATACTTGGGGTATGTAGGTTTCTTGTATAGAGCAGTTTATAAGAATTGAGACAGGGAAGGCTAGTGATTCTGCAGCTAATTTTAGAAAATTAGTGGGTAAACCTTCTGCTGTGAGAGTCATGGGTTTTAGTTTAGAGAGTAGTTTTTTTAACTGAAGAGGTTGGTAAAGGTGAAAGTGTAAAGGTGGGAATGTTAGTTTGTTCTACATTTGGGGTAGTTTTAGAGTTATTATTGGATAATTGGGTAGATAGTGCAAGGATAGATTCTGTAAAGTGATGGTTGAATTGTGAAGCTATGCTATCATTATCAGAATTGTTGTTGAGAAATGTGGTGATGGTTTTGTCGGGTTTTAGAAGGGCATTGATAACCTGCCAGACCTTTTGGGGGTTTCTAGAGTGCTTGTTTTGGATGTCTAGGAAGTAGTTTTTTATCTAGTTTTGTTTGGGTTTGGCCTTATTTTGTAGTTCTTGATATTTCTGTCTGTC
Source organism: Protopterus annectens (assembly GCF_019279795.1). Taxonomy (NCBI): domain Eukaryota; kingdom Metazoa; phylum Chordata; order Ceratodontiformes; family Protopteridae; genus Protopterus; species Protopterus annectens. Next base: position 846,306,113 of record NC_056748.1, on the reverse strand, counting down.
TTGGATAGTGTTATTCTTTTTCCAGTTTTTCCAGGCATTGTCTCTGGCTTTTAGTAAGGCTTTGTTGTCCTATTTAGCCATGGGACATAGTTAACTTTAGTCCTGAGTTTCCTGATGGGAGCTGGTATATTTAGTACATTCATGAAAGCAGCATTAAAAATCAACTGCTTGGTCTAATGGTAGAGTTTTTAGTGGGTTCCAGTCATGTTGTTGGAACATACTGTTAAGAGTTTGTGGACTTACTTTGTGCTCATCCCTAGTTGCCTTGAATAGCATGGGTTTGGGTATTTCTGCCTGTTTACAAAGGAGGAATGTGGGGCAGTGGTCACTCAATGTATCAGGTAAGCAGCCCACATGATAATTTTCTGTGGGGAGATTAACTAATGTCCAATCTACAATGGAGGTTCTATTGGATCTTTCGTCTACTCTGGTGGGTACTTGGATTAGTTGTGAGAATCTGAATAGGTTAATATGGTTTGATGGAGTTGCAGGCTAGCCAGTCTATGTTTAGGTCACCTATGAGGATGGTTTCTTGGGGTAGGTTGATTGTGGTCCATTGTAGTATCTCTTCTATTATAGATGAGTTATTTCATGGAGGAATATAACTGCAGAGGATGTTGATTCTCTTGTTTTTGCGGGACATAACTGAGCCTAATGTCACTGGATTCTGAAATTTGGGAAGTGGGGTTTTATTGGTTGGAGGTTGAGTGCATTTGTAAATAAGATTACAACTCCATCTCCCTTTTTGGTACCTCTATCTTGCCTTAGGATGTTATAGCCTGGAGGAAGAATTTCTTTGTTTTGTGTGGTAGGTTTTAGCCAGGTCTCAGTAACGGTTAGTATGTCAGGGGAGCAGTGGGATATAAATGTGTGTAGGTCATGTAGTTTGTTGGATGTGCTTCTTGTGTTTATATTGATAATAAGAAGATCTGACTTGTGTTTCTGTGGACCTGAGATGGGGTGTATGTCCCCTGAAATTAGTAGCCATTCTCTGAGGAATAGTGTGAGTTTTATGGCATTGGCTATATCTATGTGTTTCTTGGATACTATTTGTCTGTTTGTGAGGTAGTGTGGTTGCTGTTTTGTGTATGTAATGAGTTGTTATTAAATAGTGTGGGGCATATTACTATGTTTTATTAAGTTTGTGTGTCTGTATAGGTGTGTGTTATGTGGAAGGTAGTGTTTATTGGTATGTTAGAGTGTATGAATGTGGTGTAAGCTAGAATAGTGAGAGTTAGTAGTAGTAGTCCTAGTATGCCTTGCATGGTGTGTGTGGGGTATGTAGAGGGGGTGGTTGTGAGTTGGAGGGTGTGGTATGGAAGTGCGGGTGGATCTGATAAATGAGGGATGGTAATAGGCTGTTTGTAGAGGGGGTAGGGCTATTTGGGTATAAGTGTAGGACCACAGGGGTGGGTGGGAATTGGGGGCAGGGAGAGAAGCTGAGCGAGCCCATAGGGCGAATGGAGCTGGCTAGAGCAAGAGAAACTAAAGCTGCAAAAAAATATCAGTAACAGCAAGAGATTGACTGAGCAAGAAGGTAGCTTAGCATGAAGATAAGGTAAAGTATTTTTTTCAATAATAATTAATCTGTGGTTAGTTCCCCTGGGAGGGAGTGGGTAAGTTGGAACTATAGAATGGGGAGTATGCTTTAATAAAAATTCACCCAGCTTTGGTAAGAAGGGGGGAAGTCTAGAGATTAATGTAGTTCTTAGCTGATACTTGGTGAAATGCTGCCACCTAGTGGCAAAAACAGATAGTGTACAGCAGGGATAAGCAATCCCACTATGTAGTATAGGCAAGGGTGGAGAAATATCGGAGGGGGAGACAGGTAAGCAGTCTGCAGTAGGCTGCTAAAGAACACAGCAGCACAAATGGGTATGAAATATTAAAATAGTTTACAATCACTATTTAGTAGGCACATACATTCACTGTCCTGTTTGGGAAAGTCCTAACAGTAGCACTCTGTTATGGATCCCGGCTGGCAGGCAAAGTTCAGGGTGTCTTCAGGGATTGTCTGGAGGTTTTCTTAATGTTTTAGTGGCAGGGAGGGAGCACCCAGATGGTGTGCATTGGTGAGTCAAGCAGCCTAACTGCAGGACCAATGCAATGGGGATGTGGACGCTACGAAGCCAGATTTAAAGCCAGATGCAGCAGGGGGTTTGGCTATTGGAGTATTTTTTGCAGGGCAGTGGTTTTCAGTGCCATGGTCTCCTCATTGGCTGAAGGAATGGAAGCAGAATGTTGCCTTCTTGGAGCTTATGCCAATTTGGGCTGTGTCAGTGATGTGGCAGGGTCATTTAAGGGGTAGGAGGGTAGTTGTTAACTCCGACAATATTGCAGTGGTGAGAGATTTTGCAAGTTAAGATGGCTAAATCTGCTTTGTAAGCTAGTTATACAGAGTTTGTTGATTAATTTTTCTTTCACAGGGGTACATGTACTGGATGTGAAGAATGAGAATGCTGACATCCTGTCTCGCTTTCAGTTTTCCAAGTTTCGGCAGATGACTCCGACAGTAGCAGGGGACCATATGGTGGTACCAGATGAAGTTTGGCAGACTGGGGAGCAGTGATCGGAAGGTTGGTTCAGCAGTCATGGGTGGTATCCACCAGGAAGGCTTAGAGTAGGGAGTTGCATGATTTTTATAGTTTTGTTAGGCAGTTACCAGAGGAGGAATGTGTGTGGTCAGAAAATTTACTGTTGTGTTTGTGAAGGCTGTCAGCCTAGCCAGATTGAATTTTGGAGATAATTCTGACATCCTTAAATATTAATGTAATAACAGTACACTCTGCTGGCAGAAAGCTGACCAAGTAAAGCATGTTGTGACCCTTTGATCTAAAGTCGGCTCCAGCCGGTCTCGATGAAGACATTCCTTCTGTTGTTTTAACCAAGAGTTAAATTGCTAGATTTAAACATGCAAATGTATTTTTATTGCTCTGCTTCCTGGCCAGCTGCAAGATAACACAATGAGATGTTAAGAATGTAAATGTAGTTTCTGTTAGCCTGGGAACCCAGGGAAGTGTGAAGAATGATGTAATGGGAACCAGGAATGTGATTTAAAAATCAGAGAGAATCAGAAAGCTTGAAGCATTTTTGTCTTGACCATCCAACTCATCAGCACTGCCTGTTCTATATGTACGTTATCTTAGACTTGTGTTTTCTCTTAGAAATACTAGAAACTAGAAAGTTTAGACTGTTTTTCTCTAATGTCAGAACTGTACTACTGAATTATTTTAAGTATTTCTCTCTGATCTCTGAACTCTTGAGTAGCACTGTGTAATAAGAAGCATTGCCTTGTGTTTTTATTATTTATTTTTAAATATTTTTAAACCTTTTAACTGTGGCTGTTTTGTGAAGAGATAAGTTAAGCTCGAAGAGTACATTGCATGTATATCAGGATCCTGTACCACGTCACTCTAATAAGCCTTGACTGTTTAGTTATACTACCAATTGGATAATAATATTGCACAGTAATAATTGGACACCCTTTTAAGGGCCTTTGAGTAGCTGATAAATATTAGCTGGGTGGTGGCAGTGATTTCTACTGTATAGTCTGGGTATAAGGGGCACAGCTGGAGAACCTGTGCCAGGCTTCCCCAGAAGTGTATGTGTGGTTGCATATACTCTTATCTCAAAGTGTGTGTGTGTCAGCTACTTGGGCAGGGACATGAAGCACTAGTTGGACAGAGAGGGTGCTGGAGCTTTTAGCTTGCCCAGGTGGCTGAGATATGGACTTATGAGCATAGGGTGAGGGGACCTCTAGATTTAATTTGAGATGAGTGGGAAGGTGAGTGCATGTCTCACAAGGAGTCTGTTTTGGCATATGTCCTAAACCTCAGGACAAGGCTCAGGGAACTCATGGGCTTTGCCCAGAAGAAACTGGCAGAAGCCCAACAACAGAAAAAGGTGTAGGATGACAAGAATGCTCGAGCTAGAGAGTATGCTGTGGGGCAGCAGGTAATGGTTCTCATTCCTGTCAGACACAACAAGCTGAAAGCAGCTTGGGAGGGACCCTACAAGGTGGTAAGAAAGGTAAGTGATGTTAACTACATGGTGGAACTGCTAAGCAGATGGCAGGGGCACAAATTTTACCATGTTAACATGATGAAACCTTACCATGATAGGGAGGCCCTTGTGCTGAGCATTTGCAGTGGATTGCAGGAGGAGTCTGAGGGAGAACTGGGGACTGATCTCCTCAGTGAGGTTTGGGCTGACACCTCAGTGGAAGGGGTAGCAATGTCCCAGCACCTATCCCCTACCTAGGTTCAAGAAATCTGAACAGTGTTGCAGGAATTTGGGGACATGTTCACTGAGAAACCAGGGTGCACCCACCTGGGGCAGCACCAGGTGGATACAGGACACCAAAGGCCTATTAGACAGGCCCCTTATAGAGTCCTGAGAGAATCAAACAGACTCAGAGGGAGGAGGTACAGGAGATTTTGGAACTAGGGGTGATTCAAGAGTCTAACAGTCCCTGGGTCTCCCCAGTGGTGCTGGCGCCAAAGAAGGATGGCAGCATCAGGTTCTGTGTAGACTATAGGAAATTAAATAGTCACACAGAGTCGGATGCTTACCCCATGCCTAGGACAGATGAGGCCCTAGAGCAGCTGGGTGGGGCTAAGTGTCTTACAACCACTGATCTTACCAAGGGTTACTGGCAGGTGCCCTTGACTCCCAGTGCTAGACAGCAGTCAGCCTTTGTGACTCCTTTTGGCTTGTATGAGTTCACAAAGATGCCCTTTGGGATGAATCATATCCTAGCAAGAGGGTTTGCCCTTGCTTACCTAGATGATATTGCCATCCACAGCCATTCCTGGCCAGAGCACTTTAAGCATGTCAGGGAGGTGCTGGGCAGACTACAGAGGGCAGGGTTCACTATTAAGCCGAGCAAATGTTAGGTGGGTATGGCAGAGATCTCCTACCTAGGACATTGAGTGGGGAGTGGTAAGATAAGGCCAGAACATGCCAAAGTGGAAGCCATTCAGGAATGGCCTGCACCTGTTACTAAAAAGCAGGTGAGGGCATTTTTAGGGACATTAGGGTACTACAGAAAGTTTGCCCCATAGCTGCTCCCCTCACAGACCTGACAAGGAAGAACAGGTCAGATAAGGTAGTGTGGACCCTAGCATGTGAGCAGGCATTCCAGAAGCTTAAGGAAGCTTTTGGAGGACCCCCCCCCATGTTAGCCAGTCCAGATTACAGCAAAGGGTTTGTTGTGCAGGTGGATGCTTTGAACCATGGGGTGGGGGCTGTACTTAGCCAGATTTCTTCAGAGGGGGAGAGCACCCAGTGGTTTATCTCAATTGTAGGCTCCAACCCAGGGAGGAATGCTATGCAGCTGTAGAAAAGGAATGTCTTGCCATAGTGTGGGCATTGCAGAAATTCCAGCCTTATCTGTATGGAAGGAAATTCCCTGTTATGACAGATCACAACCTCCTAACATGGATAAACAGAGCCAGCCAGCAAAATTCCAAGTTGCTATGATGGAGCCTGGGGTTACAAGCATATATGTCAGTGCAGCACTGCAGTGGGATTAGCAATGCCAATGCAGATGGGCTCTCAAGACAGGGAATGGGGTAAGGTGTACTCAGATAGACCTAACCCTCTCAAGCAGCGTTTCTCAAGGGTCACTTGAAAAACTAGCTTGAGTTCTCCGGGGGGGGGGGGATGTGAAGGCTGCCAGCCTCATCAGATAGAATTTTAGAGATAATTTTGTCATCTGTAAATATTAATTTAACAACAGTACACTCTGCTGGCAGAAAGCCGACCAAGTAAAGCGTGTTGTGACCCTTTGATCTAAAGTCAGCTCCAGCCTGTCTAGATGCAGACATTTTTTTCATTGTTTTAACCAAGACTTAAATTGCAAAATTTAAACATGCAAATGTATTTTTATTGCTCCGCTTCCTGACCAGATAACACAAGAAGATGTTAAGAATATAAATATAGTTTCTGTTAGCCTGGGAACCCAGGGAAGTGTGAAGAAGGATGTAATTGGAACGAGGAATGTGATTTTAAAAACAGAGAATCAGAAAGCTTGAAGCATTTTTGTCTTGACCATCCAACTCATCAGCACTGCCTGTTCTATATGTAAGTTATCTTAGACTTGTGTTTTCTCTTAGAAATAGCTAGAAACTAGAAAGTTTAGACTAAGTGCTTTTCTGTGATGTCAAAACTGTACTACTGAATTATTTTAAGTATTTCTCTGTTATCTCTGAACTCTTGAGTAGCACTGTGTAGTAAGAAGTATTATCTTATGTTTTTATTATTTATTATTAAATATTTTTAAACCTTTTAACTGTGGCTGCTTTGTGTAGAGGTAAGTTAAGCTCTAAGAGTACATTGCATGTATATAAGGATCCTGTACCAAGTCACTCTAATAAGCCTTGACTGTTTAGTTATATTACCAATTTGATAATAATATTGCACAGTAATAATTGGACACCCTTTTAAGGGCCTTTGAGTAGCTGATAAATATTAGCTGGGTGATGGCAGTGATTTCTACCGTATAGTCTGGGTAAAAGGGGCACAGCTAGAGCACCTGTGCCAGCCTTCTCCAGAAGTGTCTGTGTGGTTTTATATATTCTTATTTCAAAGTGTGTGTGTGTCGGCTACTTGGGCAGGGTCACGAAGCACTGGTTGGACAGAGAGGGTGCTGGAGATTTTAGCTTGCCCAGGCGGCTGAGATCTGGACCTTATAGCTGTACCAGTGGGGAGTCTTATTGGGGACCTGGAGAGCAAGGGCGCAAGGGAGCGACCAGCCCCGGACTGACTGTGATTTCTGTGTGCTCTTAAAGGAAATTGCACTTTGCTGTGTGCATTTGTTATCCTTTCCTCCTATATGAGATGCCCCTCACTGGTGTTAGTGGTGAGGATTGAGGCTCCTTGATTGCTGGACCAGGGCATGGGCATCACAGCATTATTTCGCAGTGATGAGAGCACAGGGCAAGGCAGTGAGATCAGTGAGAGTGGTTTTGGCAGCAACTGGGGTGTTTGCTTGGTCGGCTAGAACGGAGGATTGGACTAAGTCCTGGACAGTTGGGCAAGTGTTGAAAGGTTGGGGTAGGGGCGAAGGCCCGACTAGGGACAGGAGATGGCCTGTGACTATAGGAATTTAAAAAATGTTGTTACAGGGTTTATGAAGAGTATGTGGAAACTCAGAGGAATATGTGATGTGGGGCACGTTGAGTGTATGGATGTACTGTAGAGCTTTTCAGGTGTCAGAGTTGCTGGGGTGGCTGGTATGGGACGATGTTTGATGTTGCCAAGGGTGGTGCACATTAGGCTGAGGTTATCGAAAACTGATCAGGGAGGGAAAGGGGCATCTATAGCTTTGGAGGAAGTAATGCCAGAATGGAGGTGTCCTGTAGCATGGGGAAGGAGACTGCATGCATCTAGAGAGAGTAGGGCACATGAAGTACTTTTTAGATCTGCATGTGGTAGGGTTTTAATAGGGGGCAGTTGAATTTTGTCATGAAAAGGGACTTTTTCAGTGTGGGCCTTGAGGGAGACAGATTTTCTACTCAGTCTTTTCGGATGGGTAATGCATCTAACCTAGGGAAAGGAGGCAGTTCAATTGAAGTCATTAAAAGGGTGGGGCAGTGGTCTTCTAAGGCATTTTTGACTTATATTAAATAAGGGTGGGTATTTCTTATCTTATTGTTAATTTTTTAAAATCATTTTAAGCCACTCTTTCATGTATTGGGCAGCTTGGCAGGCTGTGGTTAGGAGCAATGGCACTAAGTTTGGCTTGAAGTGATTCGGATAGAAGGTTACCTGCCATGGTATTAGAGGGTTGAGGTGGAACCAGCTTATTCAGGTATTTATAATGTTAAAGAGCCAGTGGGGGTTGCCTCGAATTCTGTTGATTCATCTGCCAGGTAATGATTTGGGAGTGATACCAAAGAGGCAGCTAGTTTATCATATTTGTGAAGACATCTTAGCCTTAAGGAAGCTTTATCCATCGGTGTGTCTGGTTTAGTCAGAGATTATTCCTCATTTATTTTGGAGGGATGCAAAGACTTTTTCTGCAGTTGAGAGGGCTTGTAGGTTTGTGAATTTTACTTTAGAAAAACAGTTGATGGGGATGGGGGTGTGTACTTTTCAGCACAGTGAGTTTGATGACAGGAATCCTATGTGGTTTAGGGCAGATGGCGTTCACCTTAGTGATTTTGGGCTTGAATTATTTAATTTGAATCTGGAGTTGTTTTTGAATGGACTGTTTAGTAAGGGTAGGGTTTGAGGCGAAACAGCCCATGGGGGCTGGTGGGTGGAGAATAGGGACAGGCTTGCCTCTCTTCTGTTCCACCTCTGGCGGATAGCTGGTGGAAGGAGTTTGAAATAGTGAAAGATTGTTGGTGGAGGTTGTTTGGACTTGGTGGTTTTGGTTTGGAAAGGAGATGTTGAAGGTGAGCAGTGGAATGTTGCCTTGTAAGTGTGAAGATAAGTGAGCAAATGGGGAACACTGCTTATTCCAAGGGTGAGTGGTTACACTGCCCTTATAGATAGTCATTTTATGCTTTCTCTTCCAAGGAACTGAAGTTATGTTTATGCTTAATAAAGTTTCATGCATTTATCATTATTATGTTAAACAATAAAGGTCACCAAAGGTCTTTGGTGTTTCAGTGGTTTATTAAAGTGGAACGTGACAACTTGTTTTGCAACGAAAACAGGAATTATAGAGAAAAACTTGTCCATTATAAGTATAGCTTAGCTTATTGTTTTTCACTATGCAATAGATAGGAAGTAAAAATATAGTAAGACTGTGAAACTGTGGAAAAAGAGAGAAAATAGGGGGGTTTGTAATGAGAAATTACCAACAATACTACCAGAGAAAGGGAGGATTGGGTGAGGGGGGAAAATTAGTCAAGATGGGAGCATAAGCATAGCCAAGTAGATGGTAGATATTCTCTTAGGTTGTGTACAATGCTGAATGAGCTGCAGTTTACTTTTAGTGTAGTGAAGATGGAGTTCCAGTGTTTAGTACAAACAGCATTCTTATAAAATTATTTGTGACTTAAGTAACTTTAATCCACTTACATTTACTAACACACTGTTTGTCTTTTCAGCTTTTCCTAGTTAGGGCTCACCACAGTGGAACTCCGGTATGCTAATGACTGGCAGTAGATTTTTATGGTGCCGATTTACCAGCCTGACGCCCAACCTTCAGCGAAGGCACACCCATTCATGCATGTCTTTCGAATGCCACTCGACCACGGGGAGGACATGCAGACTCCACACAGAAGGCACTCCAGCCGAGAATCGAACAGGAGAACCTCTTGCTGTGAGGCAACAATGCTACCGCAGCACCACTGCGGCTTCCTAACACACTAAGATATATAAATGAACACTTTCTTAAATATCTACCTCTAGACAAAGCAGTTGACATATTTAACATCATATTGCTGGACATGTTAAATAGTCTACCCCCCCCCCTCCCCGATCCATCATGTAAGACAAGAGACAAAGCCTGGAAAAGATACCAGAAACATACATCCCCTTCATATCAATCTTATGATAAAAAACTGTATAATCTAGCTAAGAAATGTGTCATCAAAGACAAAAAATCATATTACTTAGACCCCTCAGCAACCCTCAACATCCAAACCAAAGCATTTCTGGTAATCCATCAAAAGCATTCTTCAACTTGGAACTAACAACACCTCAGCCTTCTGCCAACCACTCTAATGCTGACATAGCCTCCGCATTCAATACCTACTTTGTAGAAAGTATCCCTACCATTGACAACAGCTTTACCTCTACCAACATATAGGTTCATAGGTTTATAGGTAGGTATTAGGCTATTGGCCCTAGGGCCCATATAAGCCTAGCCAAAAAGGTATCTTGTCTTTCGCCACCCAAGAAAATTATTTTCCTGTGCCCCTGTCGAGCAGAGGCATAGAAGTGATCCCTGGGGTGAATTTCCTATTTTCCATCCAATCATCAAGATTTTTCTCTTAGAGTGCTAATGAGGAGTTTTGTTTGATATAGATAGGTAATTTGTTCCAGAGTATGGGAAGTCTGTGAGACAGGAATCTATCCCTCCAGCATGTTCTGTTTATTGTGGTGACAAGTTTTAGGTCCCTAGATTGTGTAGCTCAGAGGGATTGGGATTTCTTTAAGTGGAGCATGTCCAACAGCTCTGGGTTTGACATAGCTCTGTATGTTAGGCAGAGATCGCCTCTATGTAAGCAATATGCAATGGAGTAAAGCTGGAGTTTTTTGAGAAGGTCTGCTAGGGCATCTGTTTGAGGCTGGTAATCCTCTTTGTGAGGTATTTCTGCAGCCTTTCCAGTTGTTGTAGATGTCTTGTGATGTACATATCAAAAGGGGTATTGTATTCTATAATGGGTCTAATGAGTGATGAGTAGAGGGGAACAATGACCTCTTTTTTCCTGGATGAGAAACCTTTTGTGATGAGGTGTGCCACATAGAAGGATTTCCTTACTACTGTGGCAATGTGATTATCAAAGAAGAGACTACTGTCCACCTGTGTCCCAAAGTCTCTTATCATACTTTCGGTGTTAAGTAGACTACCGCCTATATGGCAGTTCATGGGTACAGAGTTTTTACCAAAGGGGATGACAATGCACTTTTTGGCATTGAGCTTGAGGCCATGGATTTGACACCAGGCATCCGTCTCAGTGAGGCCCTTTTGTAGGATGTCCACATCATTACGAGTTTTGATTATGGCTCCTAGTTTGCAGTCATCTGCAAACTTCATTAGCCAAAGACCTTCTGTGTTAGCCTGTACTTCAGAGAAGTAGATACCAAACAGGAGAGGACCCTGGACTGAACTCTGTGGTACTCCACTTGTCACTTGTCTGAAGCCGGATTTGGAGTATGCTACTTTCACAGTGGGTTCTGTCAGTGAATCAGTTGGCAACCCATCTTGTGACATAGGGATTTATACCTTGTTTGGTGAGTTTATCTATAATTCCAGAGTGGGGGATGGTGTCAAAAGACTTGGCGAGATCTAGATAGGCTGTGTGAACCACCTTACCCTCGTCTACGGCTATGGTGACTGCTTCAAAGAAGTCTATTAGGTTTAGGAGGCATGATCTGCCTTTTACAAACCTGAACTGGGTGGGGTCCAGAGTTTGGAGATTACCAATGTCTTTGTTTATAAGTTCCATGATGATACGTTCCATGGCCTTGCAGACCAGGCTCATCAGGCTAATGGGGTGGTATTTCCCAGGGTCTGTGGTGGCTCCCCATTTGTGGAGTGTGATAACCGTCACTCTGCGCCATTCAGTGGGTACAAAGCCTGAGGTGAGGCTATGATTGAACATGGTACTTAGGTGGGGTGCCAGCTCATTCTGTAGTTCATGTAGAAAGGATGCTGTCAGTTCCCACGGATGCTGTATTCTTGGCTTTGGAAAGTGTGGCTTTTACCTGTGCAGCTGTGATTACAGGAACTTTGCATTCTTCCGGTAAAATGATGGGCCTTTTAAGGTGTGGGGGGGGGGGTAAAGTTAGCACTGAATCTATCTTCCAGGATGTTGGCAATATCAGTTGGTTCTGTATATTTAGTGTCATTGTGCTGTAACTCAGAGCATATCTGAGTGTTGCCATTGAGATTCTTGACATAGCTATAGAATGGCTTGTGGTTGTCTTTAGAATCCATGGCGATTTTGTTTTCTAACTAGCTTTGGAGGATTTTATGAGGGATCTCAGCTTCTTACTGAGTCTGACCAGGGAGTTCCTCCAATCATGGGATTTTTACTCTTTTTTGCAACAGTTTCTTTCTTCTGTTGTAGAGTTTGTTTATGGCAGGGGACCACCAGATTGGCTTCCTTTTTTTGGAGGATCGCATTTTGGTTCTGTTAAGGATAGCATGATCCATGCACTTGTGTAAGTGCTTATAAAGTGCATTTGTGTAGGATTCAACAGTCGTACCTCTATTGTCCATCTGCATGGGTGTCGTGATGTTTGCCACTTCTGTCCTGAGAAGCGTGAAGTTGGCTTTGGAGAAATTTTTTAGGGTGGTTTCCCTAATGGGGGTGGGGGTGGGATGTGGATGTCTAGGGTGATCAGCTTGTGGTCATATCTGACCAATGAGGAATTGACCTCTGGTGTGGAACACCAGTCGCCCATGTTGGTAATGACCAGGTCTAGGATATTGCTGTCCCTGGTGGGGATGTGGATAAATTGATCCAAGGCATTGGAATTTATGAATTCCAGAAAACGTTAAGCAAAAGAGTTGGTACATGAGCTGTTTTCCCAGTTAATGGTGAGGTAGTTGAAATCGCCCATTATTAGGGTGTTGATTTGTACCCTAATATTTTCCAGTGTATCGAGAAATGAGGAGTGAGAATCCTGGGGTATGGTGGGGGATCTGTAGCAAGCTACAATTTGGATTGCGGTCTTGCCCAGAGTTAGTTGTACTTGGATAATGTTGGATGCATTATGCTGAGCAACTAGCCTGGAGGTGTGAATATCCTTAATGAATATGGACGCGCCTCCACCTTTAGTGTTTCAGTCCAGGTTAGGTGGCCAAATGGTGTTGTATGAATTATAGCCTGGTAATGCAGAGGTGCTCTCTGGAGCCTTGAACCAGGTCTGTGTCACTGCACAGATGTCGAGTGAATGCATTTTGAGGTTTAGACTTTTAGCATTGAGTAGCATTACCCTCAGATTTTTCTTGCTTGTACCTGTTACAATGGTGAGTTTGCCATTTGAATCTTGCCTAAAAAAGGCACTATAGGGATGGCAAAAGCCTTAGCCAGTATCTGGAATCCCAAGGGTGACAGGTGCAGGCCATCTCTGGCAAAGCATCATAGTCTGCCGATCATGTCATCCCAGGCAGACAGATACTGGATTCCCTTAGAATGACACCAGAAGCTTAGCCAATTGTTGAAGTCAATCATTTTGTCCTTATACTGTGGTATCATTCTGGGTGATGGCAGGATGCTACTCAGGGCTAGGATCATACCTGCCTGGGCTACAAGATCGTAGAGTTCCTCCATGTCTCTTTTCATGTAGTCCAGGGAGGTACATCTTAGGTCATTCACACCAACATGGACAATGACAGAGTCATATTTATACTTGTTGTGGAGTGAACGGATTGCATGCATTATGTGGTGGATCCTGGCACATGACAGGCAGCTGACAGTAACTTTCTCCTTGTTTAACCTGGTGAATGGAACATCAGTGTACCTTACTATAGAGTCAGCTATGACTAGAGTGTTGGGTATGTTATGCCTTATGGGCTGTGGTTGAGTGGCACACAGAGTTTGTGAGCTATATTACCTCCAGCAAATTCCTCCCAAACTCTTTTCTCCCTTAAACCTGCCCCTATATCTCTTAAGGAGCAGCTGATCAGTAAACTTAGACCTCGCTCTCTTTCTGCTGACAAGCTCTCCAATGAATTTTTAAAAATTGCTGCAGAGCCCATAGCCTACCCCATATCTATACTCATTAATACAATAGGGAGTCAATTATCCAAACTAATCCGTAGTTCAGATAATCAAATTGTTTGGATAATCACACATATAATTGAAATGGGTAAAAAAACTTCTAAAATCTTGTTTTTTTCTGCATGCAGGAATACACTTTTCGACCATTCAATGATTCCAATAGACAATAAAGAATATATTTCACAGATGAGCTGGCTACAAGCTCAAAAAACATGCTCAGACAAATACATATAATGTTTACATTTTCAGACTTTATGATTTTTCCCACCCAAAAACTTTGGAAGGCTGTTTCTGATAACTGACTGTTCTGATAACTGACATTCATATAATTGACTCTTTAGTGTAGACTTATTAATGAAAAGCATGTCCCATCTCTCTGGAAGAAGTTCTTCATTATCCTACTAAACAAGGGTGGACATTCAATTGAAATATCCTGTAGCAATACTGTCACCCATATCCAGAAAATGCATCCACAAACAACTCCTTCACCACTTACTTGAAAACAATCTACTGTCTTGTATCCAGCAAGTCTCCAGACCAACACATAGTACCTCCAAAACTCTCTTATCCTTTACTGTGTCAGTAAATAAAGCCCATGACATGGGTAAATTTGTCTAATCTGTATTCCTTGATTTCTCTAAAGCTTTTGATACTGTCTTTCATCCTCGACTCCTTTCTCAATTCTCATTACTTTGCTCTGCAGACAATACTTGAAAATGGTTCCCCAGTTATTTATCTGACAGATATCAGTCTGTCAAATGGGACTCTTCTCTATCTCCCTATGTACCAGTCATCACTGTTATTCCTCAGGGCTCCATCCTAGGCCCTCTACTCTTCGGCATATTTATTAACAACCTTTCACCTGGCTTTGAACACACAATATTAGTCCAGTATGCAGATGACTCTACTGTAATCTGCACTTCTAACGACCTTACTCAACTACAAACTCTGACAGAGGACACCTTTAACTCGATAGAACCTGGCTTAACAGTAACCATCTCTTACTCAGTCCCAAGAATACAAAATTCCTATTATTTTTTCCTAAACAAAATTCTCTTGACAAACTATTTTTCAACATATGTTCATTAAACAACACAGTAATTGATATTGTTCCTCATGCAAAACTACTAGGTGTTACCATTGACGACAATCAAAAAATTGACTTACATATAAATAATACTATTAAATTAGCCCATCAAAATCTTGATATGTTATACAGGGCTAAACAATTTGTAACAAACTCTACTAGAGCTAAACTTGCCACCACATACCTCTTACCTTCTCTTCTTTATGCCTCACCTATTCTAACTAACCTAAGCACCTCCCTGACAACCAAACTCAACCAATGTTACAACAAAATAGCAAAATTCACCATTGGCCAACCTCATAAATGTCACCATTGCCTATCTCTTAAACAGCTTAAGTGGCATGAACTTCCTCTGCAACTACACATGAGCCAGATACATCTTAATCGTAAGTTACTCAACAACCCCCTAGTTTCTCCAGCCATCTCCTCATTCTTACAATAATATCTTACTCATTGGGACTTATGCTCTTCAGAAAACATCTTCTATCTGTCCATAAACCTCTGATATCTGGTAGCCACAGTCTCTATTCTTACTGCATAGCCAAATCATGGAACAATTTGCCACTATCAGACAAGGCCTTCACTACCAAAATTCTGGGTCCCTCCTTAAAGAACATCTCTCCAAATCTTGGTTACACTCATGCTCTTTTGCTACCTCGCTATCATCTCATCTTGTCTTTAATTACTTCTTCCTACTTCTATTAATCTCAGTATTCTTTCTGTTATCCATTACTTCTACAACCACGTAACCAACTCTCTACATTTTCAATTCGTTTTCTCTCCCTGTTCCTATACCTCCACCTATCAATCTTTTAACTTTGTATTCTCCTCAACCAGAATATAAATTATATTGTCTTAATTTTTTTACTTGAAAAGCCCTGCTAAACTCTTTTTAGTAACATCCTCTATCTAATTATGTATTTTCACTGCTTGTAAAACCCTGTATCCAACTATGCATTTTATAATCTTTACAAGTTTTTATATAAGTAATTGTTTTCATTGTTTAATGCCATGTATCTAACTATGTAGTTCTACTGCTTGAAATATCCTGTATCCAGCAATCTATTTTGTAATCAATACAAGTTTTTACATAAGGAATTTCTCTCACTGTTTAATGTCTTCTATTTAATATTTTTGTTTGTCATTCTTTATGTGGAGCTTTTCTCCCCAGGTCTCCACTGAAAATAGATAATTTGTTACCCAGTCGGACATTCCTATTAGCAAACATCAAATAAATAAATAAATAAACAGTAATGGAGGAAGAGTAAGTTATCTGCTGTCTTGTGGGATGTGGAAGTGGTTAGAAGGCTTTCAAAACAGGATCTCAGGTTTCTTGCTGCGGTACTAGGTAATTCCTGCCTTTTTAAGTTATTTAATGCTATGCAGTGGTGAGTCTGGCAAGGTGAATTGGATACAAATGTGGATATTTTGTTGCAGCATGCTTCAAGTTCCATTTGTAATGTGGGCACACCTCTTAACCTCTTAGAGTAAGGAATCGGGACAAAGCCATAAGAAATTGATACAAATAGGGACAATTTTGAAATATTGATCTTATGAACTTAGAAAGTTGATAGGATAACAGGTTTTGCATTAGAATGAACTTTCAGAAGGGAATGGAGTCTAAAACTCAAATGTCTGTCATTATTTTCTAACTGGAATATTTAATGATTTGTCACTAATTTGCCAGACAGGCACAATTTTTTGAAAAATGGACCAAACATAAAAGGCAAAAATCTGGACATTCTGCGGAAATCTGTACAGTTGAGAGATATGAATGTGGGCTGGAGATTAGTTAGTATGGGTGATGCATAACGAAGACATGGGACAAAGTAAGAATTGTTAATGTTCTTCTAGTGGAGTCAATGAGGTAATGTTTGTTTCTGTATAGAAAGTCCAGTTGTTTATGTGTTTTTTTTTTATGGAATGGGTAGTTTGTAGATCATATTTAAGGTTGTTGTCTATTATGACCCCTAACAGTTTTGTATTAGATACAAATATTATTTGATATTGTTTGCTGAAGTGATGTTGAAAGCTAGTTAATGTATTGGTAGAGATTTAGGCATAAAGAGCATTAACCTGTTTTTTGTTTTTGTGGCATTTAGGAATAGCTGGTGGTCTCTCAGCCAGGACTCAGTGGAGAAGAATGTGTTATTTGCTGAAGTAGTGTGAGGCCTGGAGTGGTGCATATAATGGTGGTGTCATCAGTATTGGACAAAAGAGGCAAGTTTATTGGCTTTTTGAAAGTTGTCTGTAAATATGCTGAAAAGGATTGGTCCAAGAATTGAACTTTGAGATGCACCTACAGTGAATGGTAGGAAAGGAGAGAGGTCTTGTTCCCATTTTACGGCCTACTGTCTGTCGGAGAGATAGCTGTTGAACCAGGAAAGTGAGGAGAGAGATAGTGATAGAAGATAGTCCATTGCTTAATTGCTGATGAGAAACTGTGTCAAATGCTTTTGGCATGTCCACAAATAGAGAGGATACTAGGTTGCCATTATTTCTGTTAGAATTTATAGTTTCAGTGAAGCTAAGTAGGGCTGTGGTGTGGTCAGAAACCATGTTGTGTAGAGGAGAGGAGATTGTTGTTGGTGAGATAGGTTAGGAATTGGAATTGTATTTATTTTTTTCTCATATTTTGGGCAGAAGCGGTAGAATTGCTATGCACAAGTACTTGGAGAGAGCACTGGCTGGCCCACCTTTATGTAAAGGTACAATGTGTAATTTTTCCAGTTGGATGGAACATAGTTTTCTGTAATGAATCCATTTATCAGGATGAAGACTGGGTATTTCGGGGCACTGGCTACAATTCTGAGATACTCTGGGATTTTATTTATAAGGAGTTGAAAAATCTAAGCATCCACCTTCTCCATGCAAGGGTCTTTGCCTTTGTGACATGTTTGCGACTATGAAGGCCCAAATTATCAGTTCACTGCATTCACTGATGGTATCTCATGCTAGATAAGGCAGGTATGCAAGTAAAATGGCTGAGGACAAATTCAACAGTGCAGATAATACTTTAATGGATGACCAACAACACTTTAGTAGATTACCAGCTTTCCAGAACAAGAAACATAAGTCATGCTGAAAACTGGCCCCATATGATATTTTAAACAATATTAACTGCAGAGTCACACAAAATCAAGCAAAGCAGCTATATATTAAAGTTCATGCATTAAGAATGAATCCTTGGTTTCTGGATTTTGTAAGATTCTTTTCATAGAACTTACCGTTTGAAACATTCAAAAATCAACAATACTTTCCAATGAGATATTCATCTCCTAGAACCATAAACAGTCTTCCCTTGTTTTATAACTGCAAATTGATAAATAGGCACTTTATCTCATCTCACAAAAATCCCAGTTATAAGCAGAGGCTACCATATGACTTACCAGGCCATTTCATTTTTAATATATTGGAATCACCAAGGGTCAGATTCCAAATAGTTGCTCTCAGTGTAAGTGAGTTACTCAGGTATGAGCCTATCCTGATTCCAAAAGACTTGTTCTCCATGTTAAGTGACTTACTTCAGTATAAGGCCTATCTATAAACATGCTTACACTGGGGGCCAGATTCCAAATTATTTGCTCTCAGTGAAAGTGACTTTACTCCACTGTAATACATTGCAGTAAATTATTTACACTGACAGCAAGTCTTTTGGAATTGAGCCCTGTATCTCTCTATGAAAATGATGTTGCAGATATTTATTATACAATGCTACCCATGTTTACGGGTAGTTATGTCCATTTCACACTTATACAGTACTTTGCTCACTTGCACGTAAGAAGAGCTTTGGTTTGCAAATGTTACATAGACTCCCATATCATTGTCTGAAATAGCTAAACTAATTGAAATTATATTATACATATTACATACAACTGTACATTTACATCAATAGTTTGCATAAGATATGTTTTAAATATTTTACATATATGCAGAACACAGATACACTGCTGAAACTGTATATGCTTTGTTGCATCTGCAAAGAAAATTAGTTATTGTGTTTATAACTTTCAGATGATCTGTAGCATAAAAACTGTCAGGTGTCAGATGAACAAATGGCAGCTACTTAAATGAGAAGGCCTGTTCACAGTTTTTACAGACCTTCTGGGAATTGATGTTTGAAAGAGAGAGAACATCACAGGGAATCTACAATTAGCTGTCTCAGTCTCAGACATTATAAATATATCTATATATCTACATCTACGTGTGTGTGTGTGTGTGTGTGTGTGTGTGTGTGTGTGTGTGTGTGTGTCTATATATATATATATATATATATATATATATATATATATAGATATATATATATATATATATATATATATATATATATATATATATGTGTGTGTGTGTGTGTGTGTGTGAATATTTATCCCTTTACCAACAGTGACATGCCAGGGCTTCAGAAGGGAATAGTGGGTGAAGAGAATGTTTTTTTTTTTTCATTTGTAACTGAAGTGTGTACTCGTTTTACCTCTGCTATTTAACATGGATCTGAAATGAATAGCGAATCATGCTTGCCTAATTTTCATTTGCTGTAAACACAGTCTATCAGTTAGGAACAAAGTGTACCTTGTCCTTTCCTAGTGCATCAGAACATTTCCATGTTATTGTTCTACCTCTGATCTCTGTTAATTCTTCATTACTTCTCTCCAAAGACCTAGCTAAGCATGATTTCTGGATGCTTTCATCATATCAGACAGAGGACTTGTTTGACTTCAACAGAATCATTACAATGTCTAATTTACAAAGCACATATATAAAAATGAAAAACTATGAGACACATGGTTGCTCTGTTAAATAATATATTTGCAAGGGATGAAAGATGTATTGTATATTTATTTGGGTTATTTATCAAGACATTACTAGAATACGATATTCCTTTCCAGACTTGTATACATGGGCATTCAGTGCAATGAAAATTTACTCAGAGAATAAATTCTTTATCAAATTTGTGTTATGAGGAAATATGAAAGCAATTTTATTTATACATATACACTACTAGCAGACAAAACATTACAGAATAAAAAATTATACTCTTATTTATTTATCTATTTATTAACATTTATTTAACAGGAAAGTCTGACAGGGCATGGGTGCCTTTTTCAGCAGAGGCCCAGGGAGAAAAGCTCCAAGATGTCATATTTAATACTATCAATATGTGCCATAACAAACCTTATAGCATAAAAGTCAGTATAATAAAATTTGTATTGATGTTAACAAACATTAATATACAAGCATTGCACTGAGACTTTACAGATAGACAAGCTGTGTATGAGATCGGTAGGAGTAATTTAAGAAATACAATAGGGTGAGCAAGTTTGAGTCTTAACAGAGAAGTAGTAATGGAATAGTAATTTTGTTATACTATTTAGAAGTAGGTATAGTGCTTTAAGAAGTACAATAAAGTGAGGTATTAGAAGTGAATAAGCATGTCCTCCTTGTGGTCGCGTGGGTTTCCTCCGGGTGTTCCAGTTTCCTCCCACATCCCAAAGACATGCAGTAGGTGGACTGGACACTCTAAATTGGCCCTAGGTGTGAGCGTATGCTTGTGTGTGCCTTCTTTGGAAGGTTGGGTGCCGGGGCTGGTAACTCAATACTGTAAAACTCCACTGCCAATCATGAGCAGACAGATGATCCGCTGTGGCGACCCCTAACCGGGAAAAAGCCGAAAGAAGAAGAAGATTAGAAGGGAATAAACTAGTTAAGTGATGTAATGCTTTAAAGGGCGGTATAAGAAAACTGATGAAAGGTATTAGAGAGCAATGTCACAGATGATATGCTTAACAGACATATCTATAAGAGAAATATAACCTGTAGATATAACATCTTTTTTAAAGTTCATGAAACACTTACTAGTTTCAAAAAAAAGCTTGAATTATTGGAAGGAAAATTATATTTATAACCCTTGTATTTGGGTGCTAGTGTTATTTGAAGGCATTTGAGATGAATCTCTGTTAATTAAACTTATGAAACTTATAATAAAGTAGCTACTTTGGTTCTCTCTCTGCTAACTGCTACAGCCACTGAATTCTATCTAACTTAATGATGGCGTTCTTGCATTCTCTATTAAGCATTCCAATTGATTGGCTAGATCCCTATTCCTATGTCTTATTCCCAGGTTTTCACAAAATCTTTAGATTAATGATTGTTAAAAGGGCTTTCTATTAAGTGTATGGCACAATTATGAGACATACACTTAACTCATTCCCTCTGGTACAGCTCTTTTGAGTGTGCGCCTTTAACCCCCAGTGGGCGTGGCTTAAGCCTTTAAAAATTAAGTTATCACCTTACAGTTCTAGAAAATACTCATTGAGAGAGGTCAAATATCAATAGAGTTGTGTTTACTATCACATATGCTTCAAGACAAAATATCCTGGTACCTTGTAAGTGACATGTTTTTGGAATTATTAATGCAAATATGAACAATCAATATTTGACGCCTAGAGGAGCAGTTGGAATTAACTGCAGAAGACGCCTGGAGGAGCACTCAGCTGTAATGAGTTTGAGTTTGTATAACTTGAGCACTAATCCAGGCATTCTTTAAAGTATTCAATTGTATTTATTACTGCTTGGTAGTAACTTGATTAAAGTGTAGCTATCACTCTAAGTCTTTTGGATTAAGCACTTGGGCTTCAGACCAGTTGTTTTACATTAGGAAGGTTTGTGGCCTGCATTGTGGTGGCAGGGCAGGTAGCTTACATCCTTCTAAGTTGTAAACTGCTGATTGAGGGCTCAGTGTCTGTTATTCTAAAAGTTTATTAGTTCTGGTTTAAGCACTTGGGCTTCAGGCCAGTTATTTTACATTAAGAAGGTTCGTGGTCTGCACTCTTGTGGGAGGAGAGGCTGGACTCTGCCCTTCTGAGCTGGGAATTTCTGGTTAAAGGCTTATAGTGCCTGCATATTTGAACTGTTTCTTACTGAAATTGGCACACCTTGTTTGCTGTAGCATAGACTAGATCCAGGCTTGCTGAATCTAGCTTTATTTGTATGCTTGTTGTTTGTTTGCTTGTTATTTCCCTGAAACGCTAATTCCACCTAAAACGTCGCTTTTCAGCGCTTCTGTGGATCCCTACTGATATCTGCATTGCTTACTGTACTTATTTCCTTGTTTCACTTGAAAGAAAGTTACTGTTTGTCGTTTTTGCATTTAAGTTACCTGTAACACATTGCATTTAAGTTACCTGGCACTTGCTCACTAAAGCAATTATATAAGTCAGCACTAAAATATTAAAAGCACTACACCCTCACAAACTCCCCTTGAGTACCTCATTCCCCACTGGCCCTTTTTTTTTCAATTATAAAGGAATTCCCAATACTATTCTAGCATGTCCAAAGATCAGCTGTCAATCTCCTCTCCGGTCCAGCTGGTGAGTCTGGGAATCTTGAGGCAATGTTACAACTGCCTCATGTACACAGACAACCCACTCCTCCTCCCAACAAATTCCAACACATGTGAGAGATGCAGCCATATAGCCATACTGGAGGCTAAGATCTCTCAACTCAGTACTGGTGAAACCAGTCAGGAGGAGAAGGAAACCACACTCACTACAATTCCAGTCTCACATAGACCTACCATGACAGCAAACCAAACACATAAACACACAAAAACATACTCGGAGGTTCTAAATAAAAATCTGCCTAAGCAGCAGAGACCTCCAAACCAGACACTCAAGCAACTGCTACACCAAAACAAAACACATGCAACACATAGCTCACAAAGCCAGTGTGCCGAACAGTCATAGCCCTTAAGGCTAAACAACACATCTGATACACTTGTAATAGGTGACTCTATCGTCAGGCACACTGACGTCTCGCTCACCAGGCTGAACATGGACAAGGTCACAGTGAGCTGCCTGTCGGTTGCTAGGATCCGCCACATAACACAAGCACTCAGGTCACTCCAAGGCAAGTACAAATATGGTTCAGTCATTGTCCATGCTGGTGTGAATGACCTGAGACGTACCTCCCTGGACTACATGAAAAGAGACATAGAAGAGCTGTCTGAGCATGTAGCCCAGGCCGGTATGACCCTGACCTTGAGTAGCATCTTACCCTCACCAAGAATGATGCCACAATATGAAGACAAGATGATCAATTTCAACAATTGGCTTAAGTATTGGTGTCATTCAAAGGGGATCCAATGCCTGTCAGCCTGGGATGACATGCTCGACAAGCCAGGATGCTTCACTAGGGATGGCTCGCACCTGTCACCCCTGGGCTTTCGGATATTGGCAAAGGCTCTTGCTACCCCCATAGTGCCTTTTTTAGGCAAGGCTCAAAAGACAAACCCACCTACATAGGTATCACAAGGGATAAGAAATTAAGAGTAATGCTACTCAACGCCAGAAGTCTAAACTTCAAGATGCATGCACTCGAAACTCTCCTTAGCATGGAGAACATCGATATCTGTGCAGTAACAGAAACCTGGTGCAAGGCTCCCAAGAGCACCCCAGCACTACCAGGTTATACCTCATACCATGCTTTTCGGCTCCAAAACTTGGACCGAACGTCAAAATAAGGTGGAGTATCAATATTCATCAAAGATACCCACACCTCTAGGTTGGTGGCACAGCACAAAGCATCAGAGACTATCCATGTGCAACTAACAGTGGGTAAAACTGCCTTCCAGTTTATAGCCTGCTACAGACCACCCTTCCAAACCCAGGAACCCCACTTGGCCTTCCTGAGAACACTGGAAAATATGAAGGTCTCTCCAAACACCATTATATTGGACGACTTCAACTACCCAAACATAGACTTGGAGCATTACTCTAGCTCCAACACCCTAGCCCAAAGGTTCCTAGAATTTATAAACTCAAATGTTATGGAACAACTTGTTACCACTCCCACAAGAGGGGAAAACATACTGGACTTGATCATCACCAACATGGGGACTCTATGCTCCAGACCAGAAGTGTACCCCTCACTGGTAAGATCAGACCATAAACTAATCTCACTGGATATTCACATCCCGACTCCACCCTCTGCCCTGAAAACCACAGTGAAAAACTTCTCTAAAGCAAATTTCACACTCCTCAAAACTGAGGTGGAATCCTTCAAACCCCCGGGCCTGTGAAAAATACGGCCCAGACCGCAGAATCCTTTATAAATGCATTCTATGAACACCTTCAGGAATGCATGGATCATGCAATCCCAAATAAAACCAAGACCCAATCCTCCAAAGGCAGACGTCCTGTCTGGTGGACCCCAGCCATAAACAAACTATACAATAGAAGGAGGAAGCTACTACATAATAGAGCAAAATCCCAAAAAGGGAAGGCATCTCTGATCAGTATTAGCAAAAAACTATGGGCACTCATAAAATCGTCTAAGGCCAGCTTCGAGAGAAAAACTGCACAGGACACTAAGGATAATCACAAGGCTTTCTTTAGTTATGTTAGGAACCTGGATGGGAATTCCCAGATATGCTCAGAATTAGTCCAAAATGACAAAAAATACACCGAACCCACAGACATTGCCAACATCCTAGCTGACAGGTTCAGCGTAAACCCCCCACCACCACCACCAAAAGGGCAAATATCTATCCCAGCAGAGTGCTGCCCCCCTGACATCTCAGATGCTCAGGTAAGAGCTGCCCTCTCCAAAGCAAAAAACACAGCATCAATGGGACAAGACGGTGTCCCGGGCTGCGTCCTACATGAACTCCAAGAAGAGCTAAACTGAAACATAAAACTACTGTTCAATCTCAGCCTTACTACAGGATATGTACCCAAAGAGTGGCGTACAGCAACAGTGGTCCCTCTCCATAAAGGTGGTGTCTCAACGGATCCTGGAAACTATCGCCCCATAAGCCCAACTAGCTTGGTCTGCAACGCTATGGAAAGGATCATCATGGACCTCATAAATAAAGATATTGGGGACCTACAGACACTGGATCCTACCCAGGTTGGCTTTGTTAAGGGCAGATCCTGCCTCTTAAACCTGGTTGATTTCTTTGAAACAGTCACCAAGGGCATTGATGAGGGGAAAGTGGTCCATACAGCTTACCTGGACCTCGCAAAAGCCTTCGATACAATACCCCACTCGGGCATTATAGATAAGCTCACCAGCTTAAATATAAACCCCTATATCACTAGATGGGTTGCAAACTGGCTTAAGGACAGAAGCCACATGGTTAGAATTGCTGGAGCCATGTCAGACTCCAAACCAGTTACAAGTGGCGTCCCACAAGGCTCAGTTCGGTATATATTTCTTGGAGGTACAGGCCAACACGGAAGGACTGTGGCTGACCAAGTTCGCAGATGACTGCAAACTGGGCGCTATAATTGACTCTCCAGCCGACACAAGCATCCTCCAAAAGGGCCTCATAGAAATAGACAACTGGTGCCAGAGCCATGGCCTCAAGCTAAACGCCAAAAAGTGTATAGGCATCCCCTTTGGCAAAAACAAAGTGCCCACAAATTACCACATAGGTGGTAATCCATTAAGTACAGAAGAAGTAATTAGGGACTTGGGGACCCAAGTTGATAGCAATCTCTCATTTGACAGCCAAGTGGCCAAAGTGGTTAGAAAAACATTTTATATAGCCCACCTAATCATGAAGGGATTCATATCTAGATCAGGGGAGGTCATCGTGCCTCTTTACTTATCCCTCATTAGGCCCATAATTGAGTACAATGCCCCTTTTGGGATGTACCTTACCAGACACCTAAACCAACTGGAAATACCCCAAAAGTACCTCACCAAGAGGATCAAAGGGCTCAAACAGATGCCATATGCTGCCCGGTTAAAGAAACTCCAGCTCTACTCAGTGGCATACCGCCTGCTCAGAGGCGATCTGTGCCTGACGTATAAAGCCATGTCCAACCTGGAATTAATGGACATGCTGCACCTCAGAAAATCCAAATCCCATCGAGCTACATGCTTGAGAGACTTGAACCTCAGCACTGAAATAAATAGGACATGCTGGAGGGACAGATTCATAACCCAGAGGCTCCTTTCACTTTGGAATAAAATCCCAGTCCAGGTTAGGCAGAGTCCCTCATTGACTCTCTTCAAGAAGAATCTTGATGAGTGTATGGGAGATCGTAGGTTTACCCCGGGTATCACTTCTGTGTCACTGTTAGACAGAGGCACAGTATACTTACCTCAAAAAAGGGCATAGCAAAATTAATTTAAAATGGGTGGCGAAAGCCAAACACACTCTGGCTAGGCTTATAAATGCCCTAGGGCAGATAGCCTAGTATGAACCTATGAACCTATACAAATGTACTTGCCTATTTTGCAGCTCAGTGAATTTGTGACACTACTGACTATCAACTGAAAGAACTGTGAAACAAGGAATTTTGATCAATCCTACACAAATCAGTAGCACTGCTTATACTAACAGCAATGGAGGAGTCTAACTGATGTCAGTGAGGAAGAAAACTGAGAATGAAGAAGTGAATGAAAGAAAAATAACACATGCACAGGCAAACACAGGAAGGCTCAAAGAAACGTAAAACAAGCATCATTAAGTGGTCAGCAACCAGGAAAATACAATTGTATTTTAATACACACAAATAGAAAGGAAAAGCCAAGACAAAATCAGATTATACATGAAAGTACATAAGTACGCAGGCATGTCATAGTTTCCTACATTTGAGGGAGAGTGTAACAAATGGCAAAGTCCTCTCCATGTTGTCATCAGCACGAACCTGCTAATGTTGCAACAGACTGAATTATATTGATACAGGTAACAAGCCGGCTTGGGAAACACTGCAGGTATATGCAACATAACTCCATTACATAGTGTTATGATGGTCCTGTACCTTCACCTACAAAACTTACAACCTTTCAGGTGGAGCAGTGGAAAATGTGCTTTACTGGACTTGACTGCATGGCTCTCTGTGTCACAGATTATGTATCATGTACTTATGGTAACTTCAGTTGACTGCCAATTTTAGCATATTGGATAACATGATACTGTAAGTCCATTTTTAATTTGTTAGAAGGAGAAGTGATTCTATGAGGATCAGAAATATTTCCCCAATCCCAACTTCTCTGTGCAGGGAATCTGGCTGCCTGCAGATAGACAGATTTACGGGAAATATGTCCAGACTAGCTTAGTGCTCAGAAAATTGAAGAGATGTTTTTTAGTACTTAAGACAAACACCGCATTGTCTATATTACTGTCATACCAGTGCTTGTTTATCAACATCCTTCTCATGGCAGGAACACTTCTATGTTACACTTCACATTAGTACTTTTATGGTACTGGCTAATGGTTTGATTCATTTAGTTGCTTTGTTAACTGTGTTGATGGGTTTCCAACCATTTCAGTCATAGCCTGGGCCAGTGTCACACTTAAGGTTAAATTTAAACAATGTTTATTCAGACATTGCTAAATGATCTCCTTATCCAGACCTGCCAGACACTTTTGTACGACTTTTCTTGGGGCCATGAGTCCTTATAGAATGTGGGATCTGGTATACAGAGATGTGCCACTATTTTAAGCAGGCTATATCTTGCATTCAACCTCTTCTGTCACTCCTCTTCTGTGGCACATTTCTGTTAGTTTTGGCTGGCATCTCCAATACATTCTGCCACATCTTTCTCTAACTCTTAAACTAGAGGTATGCCAGGATAGAGAACCTTTCATTGTCTTTGTGGGACAAGGAAATGAGATAGATGTCTTCCACTGTCTCCAGTGGCTTCAATATTCTGACTGATACTTTGTCGATTGATTCCTCCATTTCAGCACTCTGATGGTGGTGGGAGCACTACTGAAGGATTTACATATGGTTTTCTATTGTTTTATTCCCCACTTTTTTTTTTCCAACCTCATGGACCTTTGTGATGTTAACTAGGAACCTATTGCTTTAAGCCTGTAATGTAGAATATGTTTATATATCTTATGTTGGTAAGGGCTTATGTTCTGCTTTATATGGTTATGCATTTTCTAGGAGATAAACATGGATTTGCTGCCAGCTTCATTCATGACAGAGTGCAATACCATGTTTATATGAGTGGCCTTAATGGATGTCTATTTTACTCATCACTGCTTAATGTCAGTTGACATTTTATTTATCAAAATACTGCTCTTCATGTTTTGTGACATCATTAAACTGTGGATACAGTGCCTAATGATTTCACATCAGTGAAATCCTGAGTAGCCAATAAAAGATAACTTGTAAGAAATCATTGCACTCTATGTGGCCTCTAGGAACTAAAACAGAAAGCAAACAATGGCCGTCTTAGGCATCCAAGCATTTCAAGTTGAACAGTCTCATTTTCTTTAAAATGGCCAGACATGGCAAACAGTACATACCTGTATCAGATTATTTCTATATAAATCTCCTCTATAGCATTATTCTAGTATAGTAAATGAATTTGTTTTGTTTTGTTTTTGTACCATAGTTCTAGGCATTGTCTATTTTTTACCTCGATCTACTATATCTATGCATTATATTATTGTCACTGTGGAGCTTTTCTCCCCGGGCCTCCGCTGAAAATGGACATGTATCCAGTCGGACTTTCCCGGTCAACAAATGTAAAATAAATAAATAAAAAAATAAAATAAAATAAATATTCTACATCTCATATTCCTAATGCAAGTTTACAATTCTCTTCTCCTTTCCTAGCGTATCTTTTTATCCTCTGTCTAAATAGGTCAAGTCATTTTACTTTATTTATTTTTTATATTTATGTAGGTAGCCTAGGCCACAAGCATTCCATTTCAGCCATGACCTGTACTACACAACTCAAAGTGTGTCTTCTTTCGGCTTTTTCAAAGTAAGGGGTCATCACAGCAGAACTCCGGTCCTCTAATGATTGGCAGTACATTTTTACGAAAAGTCGAGGTGCCAGCTCGACTCCCAACCTTTAACAAAGGCACACCCATTTACGCACGCATGACTTTCGAACGCTACCCAACTGCGGGGAGGACATCCAGACTCCACACAGAAGGCTCTCCCAAGCCAAGCTGAGAACCTCTTGCTGTGAAGTAACAACGCTACTGCCGTACCACCGCGGCAGCCATTACTACACAACTCAAAGTAAAAACTCAAAATGTTCATCAGAAATACATTGTAAAATAAATAGCCAACTATGAAACTATATTAAGTTCATAATCAAGAGGAGGACATTAAAAAAATGTACAATTAAACTAAATACAGGACTGTGCACAATATTAACATTTTAACGGAGAATTACAATAATCAAGATTAACAGACATAAACATAACATAACATAGCAATCGATAACATCAAATATGGCTGAGATTATCTCACATCCTATAAATACAGCATACAAAAGGCTGTGGGAGGAGTTAATTATGCATTTCTTGTGTTAACAGAAGTTTGACCTACTGATAACATCCCAGACATAAATAGATGCAATGAGTTAAACACCTTTACCAGTTCAAGTTTTTTGCCAGGTTGCAATGCAACAGACGGCATTCTTTTCCCACTAGTAAATGAAAACTTTTATTTTATTGTTTTGCCTTTTCCTCTGACCTCTTCTAGAAAACAGAATGCAATAAGTAGAACATTTCTAAATTGTAAGTGCATATTCTTTTTAATTAGCTTTCTGCAGTTTTAATTTTCACATTCATGTCCTGCATCTGTCTGTTATGGTTTCAGGGAACCTTATGTTTAGCTCCATTACTGCTGTTTCTGGCCTTTATGCTCTACCATTTGTATTTATATCGTGCACATTTGTTGTTTTACTCATGCCTGTTTTCATACCCTATTTGTAAAGTATTACTTTGTATCATGTTTCTTATCTTACAGATATTCTATTACTCTCTCTCACACAATAACTCTCTTTGGATCACTCCTTGGCATTTGCAAACTCTAGAAAAATGATATATTTTCTGACAATTCACATAATGATTTCATTAACCTAGGTACTTTCACTTATAAGTATACCTTTCACTGATGTATGTGTGTTGTGTCTTTTAATGTGTTTCTTTTCTGTGGCACTTACATGTTTTCCTCCTATTTGTTTCTAACACTTCCTCTCTCCTTGCTTCTAATTTATAAATGTTCTTTATCTGTAGGTCTGAAATATTAAAAGATTTGGCCTACTCTAGTAATGTATCTATGGTCACATCTTGCCTATTGTCAGATGTAAAAGACCTATAACACTAAGTCCAACAATTAAGAAAAATAAAATGAAAATGGCCAATAAATACAGCACATCTTGAAACTCATTGTAATTCCCATTAATTTATTTTCAGGATGCTTTAATTCCTGCATATTGGTTAAGTTTTCATAATAGTTAAGGCCCTTATCTCCCATGCACAAGATATAATGCATGATCCTGACATTTGAGAAAACCCTCTATGAAATGTGCATATTCTACCTGAGACTCTGTAGGATTCCTCCCAAAACCAGGCTGAGTATTTCCACCTCATACTCATCCAAAAACTGAATGGAGTCATGGATAGCAGCACAGACTCAAGGAGATGCCTAATGGGTGGAGAATTGTATATAACAATGGCTTAAGACATTACCTGTGATGCGCAGTATTTTCTAAATAGGATAACTCAAATCACATCATATCACAAATGGATAGCCACTCAATGGTGTAAAAACTGGCTCTATGTCACTTGGTCACATTGACAAATGTTGCAAAAATGAGCATTTGGGTCTATATTAGAACATCACATGTTCTAAATAGCGAACTCTCACATGAGCGAAAATGCAGGACCTCGAAAACATTATTGGGGGACTGCTCTCCCACCGCTAAATATATATTCCATCTCCGAGATCCCACAACAACGAGGAAAGGGCAAATATTCCGATCTTCACTGTACTGCAATAAAAAAAAACTTCGAGGTCCTGCATGTTCGCTCATGTCAGCATTTGCTGTTTAGAGCATTCAATGTTCTACTATAGACCCTGTGCATTTGACGAGGTTAAGTGGACTGAGGACTCAACCTATTTCAAACTAAACTATGGACCTATGCTAGGTGCAGGACGGATCTATATGCTGCTGTTGGCCACTTTGTGCCCACCATAAAACCAGAATCAATATGCTACTGGCAGTAGTTTGGCACCTATCTTGCATTACCTGGAATAGCTCTGTTTAGCAAAATGAAATATAAAACCAACCAACCTGCCAAATATGAACTAAGAATTGTGGCAGTCAGTATAGTTTCACTGAAAGCATGAAATCTGAGTGTAGATGCTATGATGGTAAGGACAACAATGGATATTCTGTGGATCCAGGAGTCAAGATGGAAGGGTGTGCAGAAATGTAATTTGGCTTGGGGTCCAGAGTTTACTGCTTAGAAAGATGACTGACTAGAGATGGTGTGGGAATTGTGGTGAAGGACAGTCTTCTGAAGACAGTGAAGGATATCATCAGAATTGGTGATATACTCATGGCAATCAGAATCCAGTGTAAAGATAGGACAGAATTCATAATCTCAACCTATACCCCACAGCAAGGTTGTGATAGAGAATGCATTCAGGTAGCACACGCTGTACCTCCTAGATAAAGTAGCACAACATGAGTTGGTGATGATAACGGGGGACCTTAATGCTCATACTGGGACAGAAAAGGATATGAGGACTGCATGGATCCGCATGGATTGGGCATCAGGAATAATGAATGAGAGAACAATCTAGACTCCTATCCATCATGGATTGGGCAAAAAGAATAAAGAAGTAGAGGAGATGCTAGACTTTTGTTTGTCAAATGATTTGATGGTGGCCAACACATGGTTCAGCAAGAGAGACAGTCACAAGATTAGCTATAAGAGTGGCCAACATACAACTCAGGCAGATTTCCTACTAGTAAGGAAAAAGCATTGGAAAAGGGTCAGAAATTGCAAAGTCATCCCGAGTGAAATAGGTAGCCCAGAGCATAAACCACTGGTGGCCAAAACCAGCTGCAAGTAGTGATCAGAGAAGGTTTTAAGATCATCAGAGAAAAGCCTAAGATCTGTAAGCTGATTGCTGCAAAAGCAGAAGAGTTTAATGACAGACTCATGTCTCTAGCACTTCAGAAACTAGAAGAAATAGATGGAGTTGAAGAAGAATAGCAAGATGGCAAAACAGCACGTGTGGGCATTATAGAACTGATATATGGCCAAGTCGCTTATGGAAATAAGGAAAGCTAGTGGTGGAAGGCAAAAGAAAGAGGGAGTGAAAAAATTGGTAGATATTAAAGATGGACTAGACTAAGAAGTAATATAGCAATAACCCATGCCTTGGTGTGGGTAATGCGGGATTTAGCCACGGTTGGCGTGGTTTGGTCCCAAGGGCGAAGCCCGAGGGACCAAACAAAGACAACCGTGGGTAAATCCCGCATTACCCACACCCAGAAGTGGGTTATTGCTATTATACTATGACATTATTTAAGAAAAGAAATAATTACTTTTCTTAAATAATGGCATTGTATAATGCCTCTTTGCTGCCCTTCTGCAGCTGTCTGGTATCAGCGCATGCCTACGCAGTACATCAGAGCTGTGGCCAAAAGCAACGGAGAAAGCAAGATCTTCGTTGCTTTTTACTGTTTTGCTATGTTAAATGGGTTTAACATAGCGAGGCAGCTTTAAAATAAGCAATGGAGATGTCCGTTGCTTATTTTAAAGCTGTCTCGCTATGTTAAACCCATTTAACATAGCGAGACAGGTTTAAAAAAAAAGAAAGGGAGAAAGCAAGATCTCTGTTGCTATTTAGACACTGTGTCGCTATGTTAAAGGAGTTTAACATAGCAAGACAGCTTTAAAAAAAGCAACTGAGATCTCTGTTGCTTTTTTTAAACCTGTGTCGCTATGTTAAACTCTTTTAACATAGTGAGACAGTGTTTTAAAAGAGACTTATACTAATGGAAAAAGTCCGGGCGACCGGACCTTTTTCCATTAGTATAAGTCAATTCACAACGTGCACGCTGGCCAATCAGTGTGCACGTTTTGGAATATTAATGGGGGGTCATGGTATAATACTGGTTAGCTAACAAATAGTCTAAAAGAACAGTCATAACTGCAAAGAACAAGGTATCAGAGGCACTCTACCAGCTTCTGGATGGTGAGTCAGGAAACAGCACAAAGAAACTCAATCAGGTTGCAAGAAAAAGACAGAAAGATAAAGACAGTGATCAGATATCCCTCATAACGGATACCAGCAACAATCTGCTCATCAATCCACAGGACATCAAAGTCGGTTGGAAGTATAACTTCCAGCAGCTTCTGAATGAAAAAAAATCCAAAAAAGTAGAAAGTAAAAAGGGAGATGAGAAGTTCAGATTCAGATCAGGATGTGACACAACTGACCCAAGGTTTGCACTGAACTAGACAGCTGAGAAGAAGCAAGAGACAAGGAAAGATTCCAACTGGGCAGTCTTAGACGTGAAGAAAGCATATGACAAGGTTTGACGAAAGCTGATTAGGGAAGTCCTGATATAGTTCAAAGTCCCAGAAACATTGGTAGAATTAGTACAGGCTACGTACAAGGGTTTAACGATACAAGTACAGAAATTATTTGGAATCAAAGAAGAGTCCCTAGTAGGAGTGATTGTCCATCAGGGTTAAGCTTTGGTCCCACTGATGTTCATACTAATACTGGACTATGTTAGCAAGCAGAGCAGATGGGACAGATCAACAAAGAGGCTGCATGTGAACCTGAACAAATTTCTCAGTAGATGTTAGGGGAATGGAATGCAAAACTGAGGGCATGTGGGAAGAAACTAAGTAAAGATAAGACAAATGTCACAATACCAAATAAGGGATATCAGAAGAAGCTGAAAAATTAGACAGAAGAAAAATGGTGGAATAGGTTAACAGCTTCAAGTGTTTGCAAGGGATGATGGAGGGGGAGGGAAGCCTAAATGAGGAGATCAATGTTTGAATTAGATGTGATGCAGCCAACTAGCACAGAATGTCAGGAGTAATGTATGACAGAAGAATGCCAAAGAAGCTTTAAAGTAAGATGTACAAAATAGTGGTGCAACCAGTACTACCGTATGGTACAGAAATCTGGGCATAAAGGCAAAGCAATTAAAGAGGCTAGAAATGAAAGGCCTGAGATGGCTGGAAGGGTGCACACTGTGGAACAGATGAAGTGATGAGGACATCTGAGTAGAAGCCAAAGTCACTCCAATTGCAGAAAAGATCAAAGGGAACAAATAATGATGGAGTGAGCGTAGTGCAAGGAAGCAAAAGACAATCTTGTGAACAAGAAGATTATAGAAAGACAGGAAGAAGGCAAGAGGAAATGAGTGTCCAGCAAAGAGATAGATGGATTGTGTGACGGAAGGCCTGTAATAGTCAGTAATGGAAACTAAAAGAGCTAAAAGTATACTATCAATTTATGAAAGATGGTAACAGCTGACACAGCAACCCGACCCATGTATGAAATTGAAAATGCGGGTTGAGGATGATGTTTCAATTCCTTCACCCCATGATATGATGGGCTACATTCCCATTAATTTCAAGATCACTGGAAATGTGAGTAAGGGGAAATACTCTGAGCTGTCTTATCCTTGCCCACAGTCTGTCTCTCTATACATCTATCTATCTACCTACCTATCTACCTATCTATATGATAGGTACGTGATATGCCATGGTGGGAGACAGGAAAATGCATTGTCAATATCTATTTATATTATACTATATTTGAGATATTGCTAGTTGCTTGTTAGCAATTTTGAAAATAAACAATATTTCCATATGTAGTTAATACTTCAAAAAATGACTTACAGCTATTATGTGACATCAGATGAAACATTAGATGCTGTTGAAGAAAACCGTCTTTGATATTTGTATTGTCAGTTGCACATTTTGAGAGTTACTCAGTTTTATTATATAGTTAATTATACAGTTAAGCATATGTTTTCATATTTCTGTAAATATCTCAGTAAGCATGTGTTCAGAGAAGACTTTCTTGGTGTCATATGAAAGCTTGTGTCTGCTTAACAAAATGTTCTAACGATATATGTCTAGGTGGCACAGTTTCCAAGATATGGCAATTTATGAAAGTTTAACAAAAAATATAATTTTAGGTTTGTGTGCATCATAATATATAATAGCATTGATGTAAAGACTATTTTAATGTTCTAAGATCACTGTAAAGAATACTTTTTACTGTAACATGTTATTTGTACAGTTTTGATAGCTTTTGCTGTTCACATAATATTTACCAGTGTTTATCATGCTTTTTACATTGATTTTTCAGAAAACACTCTGGAATACAAGCAGTGTAGGCTGTTCATTCTAGTATACTGTAGCCACATGCACTCATGTTCTTTCTGTTTTGCACTTCTGAACTTACATGTCTCATATTGTGCCTTCCTTTTGGGTTCAAAGTAATTTAGTGCATGTATATTATATATATATATATATATATATATATATATATATATATATATATATATATATATATATACATACATGATATCCCGTCATCTGGACCATGTGTAGCTTGATAGATGTGATATATTTGTTTTCCAGCCACATATAGTGAAAGCATACAGTACATCATCTCTTGAAATGATTCATTCTTTTACATTTCTCTGACAATGGGTTACAAAGTTATTTAAATGAGAGCTTATCTTTTGTGTATCATAGTTTATGTCAGATACCCTTTAATAATAATTTCTACAGGTACTTTTCCCATTTTAATGTGCTCAATCTTTTAATGTCTGTTATTACTTAATATTCTTTTCCTCTTGTGCATTTCCTTTTTTTCATGAATTATTGTAAAATGCCACCTCACTCTCAATTTTTTTTTTGACTCCAGCC